>NW_005054605.1:193450-194382 GCF_000277835.1 Geospiza fortis | reverse complement strand
CCCCAATCCTGTGCTGTGCACAGAGTGGGACCCCAATTCTGACCTGTGCACCCCCCACCCTGTTCTGTGGACCCCTGTACCAGCTGCCCCTGGGGAGCAGGGGGTGGCCATGGGGACAGTGTGGGGGGCTGTGTGGCCCCAGCACCCCTATGCTGAGTCCCCCTGGGGACAGTGTGGGGGGCTGTGTGTCCCCCCAGCTGCCAGAGGGGCCCATGGCGTTACCTGCAGGCCTGGCAGGCCGGTGGGTGAGGGCACAGCGTGGGGGGCGTGTGGCGGGTGGGGCGTGGCACGCCCATAAACCTCCAGGTACTCAGCCAGGTGCTCACAGGCGTCCTCCAGCTGGTTCTCATCCAGGATCACATCAAAGAGCTCCTGGGGGGGCAGTGAGAGGGCTCAGGGAGGGTTTGGGGGTCCCCCCCAGGCATCCCCAGGGTGAGGGGACAGGTGGCTCACCGGGGGGCACTGCACCAGCTTGTCAGCTGCCATCATCTGCACGTTCAGGTGCTTCACCTGCGACTTGCCCCTGGACTTGATGAGGCGCTGCAGGACCTGGGGAGGGGACAGGGAGGTGACAGCACCGCGGGGGGCAGCCGGGACCCCCCCCAGAGCCGTGGTCACCCCTCACCTTGGGGGAGGACACCTTGACATAGACGATGATGGGTGCCAGGGAGGTCTTGGCCAGCTGGGCAGGGTGGTTGATGGTGTCAGCATCCAGCACCACCAGCTGCAGGGACTTGGCCAGCTCGAAGATTCGCTCGATCTCACTCTGCACCTCGGCTGGGGGGACATGGGGGGGGCCGTGTCAGGCTGGGCTGGCCCTGGGAGGGGGTCCCTGTGCCCAAATTGGGGAGCCTGACCCCTCACCAATGCTGGAGCGGGTGGTGGAGCGCTCCAGGATCGCCTGCTTGCCCAGGTTGTTGAGGATGGAGCGC
>NW_005054605.1:192042-193019 GCF_000277835.1 Geospiza fortis | reverse complement strand
CCACGCGCACCACGGGCCGCATGGAGGGGACCACGTCGTAGGGTGGGATGTGCTGCGTCTGCGGGGGGACATGGGGGGGTGTCAGTGCCCTGTGCCCCCACTCCCGGCCAGGGAGGGGTCAACGAGCCTATTCCACAGCATCCTGGAGCCCTCCCAGCCCCATAACCAGGGCAAAAAGGGGGGGTGAGGTCTCTGCTCCCAGCCCACCCCAGAAACAGCCACTGCCTGCAGCCCCCTCCCCACCACCCCCTGCACCTGGGACTTACCTGCTTCTGCTTCTGCTTGGCTTGGGGAGAGAAGAGACAGAGGTTGGTGACAGTGAAGTGGGGACCCCCTCAGGACACCCACGATTCCCCTGGGCCGAGATTTGCCCTTACCTAAGGAGGGGGGAGGCGATCGCCGGCTCCCGCTGTCGCCGAGGCCCGAGGCATTGCCAGCTCTCCTGGGGAACAAGGGGGTGAGCGGGTGTTGGGGGTCCCAGAATGGTGTTGGGGGTCCCAAAATGGGGCCGGGGGTCCCATCCCTACCTGGCTTTCTGCTCCTGCTTCAGCCTCATGGCTTCCAGGCGCTGGGGGCTGGGGATGAAGGCGATGTCCCCCCCCTCCTTCACTAGGCGCCCGATCCACCAATCATTGCTGTATTTCTGAGCGAGGACAGAGCAGGGGTGAGAGCAGGGGAGGTGCCTGGCCCTGAGCAGACCCCTCAGCACCCCAGCTGACCTCCTTGATGTGCAGGAAATCTTTGGCTTCAAAGTTGATGGCGGCTCCCTGCACCGGGCACTCCTCGTCCAGCGCCCCGCAGTAGCTGACATTGGTGCGCACAGCAAAGGCGACCGGCTTGTGCTGGGGGATTTTGGGGGTGATCAGCACCCCTGGGCCTCGGCAGCAACCCCGGACCGTGCCCCGGGTGTCTCCCCATCCATACCTTGGCCCTCTCGAGCTGCTGCTGAGCCTGGCTCCCCACCTCGCGCCGGGCGC
>NW_005054605.1:186910-187911 GCF_000277835.1 Geospiza fortis | reverse complement strand
AGGGCCGGTGCCACGGGCACTCGTGGGGGTACCGGGGGTGGGGAGCGCAGGGAGGGGGGACCCCCGTGCCAGGGTGGGCGTGAGGGTGCGTGGAAATGGGGAGGGGGGTAAGGGGGGTTTGTGTGCAAATAAGGGGGATGTGAGTGTGTAAGGTGCTTGTTAGAGAGTGTGTGCAAACAAGGGGGGCTGTGAGTGTCTAAAGAGTGGGTCAGGGTGTTTGTGCAAACAAGAAGGGCTGTGAGTGTGTAAGGGGTGGGTCAGGGTGAGGGTGTGTGTAAGAAGGGCTGTGGGTGTGTAAGGAGGTTGTAAAGGGGGTGTGCAAGGACTGTGTGCATGAAGGTGTGGGCGGTGCGTGTAAGGGCTGTGTGTGTGTAAAGGTGAGTGTGCAAGGGGTGGGTGTACTTGTGTGTGCGAGGCAGTGCGTGTGAGGTGCGTGGGGTCAGGGTGAGAGAGGTGCGTGCCCCTGTGTGTGTGTGTGTGTGTGTGTGTGTGTGTGTGTGTGCAAGGCCTGCGTGTGCAAGCTGCGTGTGTGCACCCACACCTGCGTGCACGCCTAGTGTGCCTAAGGGGTTGCACAGGTGTGTGAGCACGGGGATTCGCGTGTTTGCACACGCATATAGAGAGGTTTATGTGTGGGTGCATAACGGGGCTGCCTGAGTGTGCAAGGCTGTGCGTGTGCAAGGGCGTGGAAATGTGCAAGAAGGGTGTGTGTGCAATACCTATGTGTGCAGCATGGAAAACGTGTGTGCAAAGGCTTGTGTGTGCGTGTGCAAGGGGATGTGTGCGCGTGTAGGGGGGTGTGCAAGGCGATGTGTGCACGCCGCGGGTGTGCAAAGGGGTTCGTGTGCGTGAGCGTGCAACACGCGCGTGCCAGGGTGTGCAGTGCGTGCGTGTGCAAGGGGGGCACCGGGATGTGCCCTGGGGCGCTGGGGTGGGTGTGCAAGTGACACACTCGGGGGGGTTGTGCGGACCCCCCGCCGCTGTGTCCCCGCCATGTCGGT
>NW_005054605.1:184625-185012 GCF_000277835.1 Geospiza fortis | reverse complement strand
GCCGGTGGCCCCTCCCATCCCTGAATCCCGCTCTGCAAATTTGGGATTTTTTTTTTTTTTTGCGCTTGGTGGAAAGTTCTAGATGCGGAGAGGCCCCTTGGCTACTTGGAGATGGGGGAGGTTTCATGCTAGGGTCCCGTGGTGGGGTGGGGTGGGCTTCTCATCCTGGCACAGACCCACCATTGTGGGCTGCACCGCGAGGAAGGGGCACCCACAAAGCCCCCGTTGTAGGGTTGGCGGAAACCCCCGAGGAGGGACGCAAGGCGAGGGCACCAGGGCAGGGATGTGGCCATCACCCAGGGGGGCTGGGACACTGCCAATGTCCCCAGTGTCCCCTGTCCTGCCCCTCTGAGTGCTCCCGGAGCGGTGCTGCTCGCACAGGGGGTG
>NW_005054605.1:181987-184559 GCF_000277835.1 Geospiza fortis | reverse complement strand
CGTCACCGTCACCCTCGGCCTGCCTGGCCGGGGCCAGGGCCACGTGCCGTCCCCGCGGGGCACAGGGCGAGGAACACAATGACATCCGAGGCCAGCGGGGTCACGGGAAGGGCCGCCCCACCGGGGAGGGTTCACCCTTTCAGGGCAGGAGCGATGGGGCTCCGGGGGATGCGATGGGGCCGGGGAGGGGATGCGAGGCCTCTGCTCCCGGTGTCCCAGTGTGCTGGAGCGCTATAAATAGCCCTGGCCTCGGTCCCGGGGGATGGGGACGGGGACGGGGGAAACCGCAGCTCCCTCAGCAGCCATCTCCGCTTTCTGACTTCCTCTGCTTCCCGAGGCCGTCCCCATGACCCCCATGCTCCAGGACCCCATGTACCCCCAGCTCCTGTATCCTCAGATCCCCCCTGCTCTGGTTTTCTACATCCCCATATCCCCATGTTCCCCCTGCCCTGGCTCTCCAGGTCCTCCACATTCACCCTATGCATGTCCCCTGTGTCCCCAAGTCCCCTCTGCCACCCTAACCTGTGTCCTCAGACCCCTGTGATCCCCCTACCTTGTGTCCCCTTTGCCCCACCTACCCTGTGTCCCCATGTCCCCTTTGCCCCCCATCCTGTGTTCCCAGAGCCCTGCATCCCCTTTTCCCTAATTTCTCACAGCCCCAAGTCCCCCATGTCCCTGCAGCCCTCTTGTCTTGTTTTCCCTTGTCCTTTGGTGCCCCACATCCCCCTGCCCCTGTGTCCTACAACCCCCCTGTCCCCCTGCCTTGAGCCCCCATGTTCCCATACCCACACCCCCCTCTTTGCAGCACCCCCATAGCAAAGCCAAGGTTCTGTGCTGCAGAGGAGGGTGGCAGAGCTGGCTGGGGGTCCTTGGGTGGTCTCACTGGGCCTACCTCCCCCCCAAGCTCAGCACCAATGCCCTGATCTTCCTCTGCACCAATGTGTCCCTGTCCCCCCCCATCCTGTGTCCCCAGGTCCCTGCATCCCCTTTTCCCTGATTTCTCACAGCCCCAAGTCCTTCATGTTTCTGCAGCCCCCTTGCCTTGTTTTCCCTTGTCCTTTGGTGCCCCACGACCCCCTGACCCTGTCCCCTGTGTCCCAGAACCCCCCTGTCCCCCTGCCTTGAGCCCCCATGTTCCCATACCCACCCCCCCTCCTTGCAGCCCCCTCGCCTCCCCTTAGCAGCACCCCCAATAGCAAAGCAGAGGAGGGTGGCAGAGCTGGCTGGGGGTCCTTGGGTGGTCTCACTGAGCCCACCTCCCCCCCAAGCTCAGCACCAATGCCCTGATCTTCCTCTGCACCAATGTGTCCCTTTGCCTCCCCATCCTGTGTCCCCAGGTCCCTGCATCCCCTTTTCCCTGATTTCTCACAGCCCCAAGTCCTTCATGTTTCTGCAGCCCCCTTGCCTTGTTTTCCCTTGTCCTTTGGTGCCCCACGACCCCCTGACCCTGTCCCCTGTGTCCCAGAACCCCCCTGTCCCCCTGCCTTGAGCCCCCATGTTCCCATACCCACCCCCCCTCCTTGCAGCCCCCTCGCCTCCCCTTAGCAGCACCCCCAATAGCAAAGCAGAGGAGGGTGGCAGAGCTGGCTGGGGGTCCTTGGGTGGTCTCACTGCTGCCACAGCACGTGGCCATGGAGATGAAGGAGGACATCAACACCAAGAAGGAGGACATGATGTTCCACAAGATCTACATCCAGAAGCATGACAACGTCAGGTACCGCGGGGACAGGGGTGTTGGGGGAGAGCTTTGGGGGAGGCAGCACCAGGGTGCCATGGGGTGCTTGGGGGTGTCGTAGGGTGCCATGGAGGGTGGCATAGAGGGTGCCATGGGGTGCTTGGGGGTGCCATAGAGGGTGCCATGGGGTGCTTGGGGGTGTTGTAGGGTGCTTGGGGATGCCATGGAGGGTGCCATAGAGGGTGCCATGGGGCACTTGAGGGTGTCATAGGCTTGGGGATGCCATTGGGGGCTTGAGGGTGCCATAGGGTGCTTGGGGATGCCATGAGGTGCTTGAGGGTGTCTGGGGCAGCGTGTGGGCCATCCCCAGCCCGTGCTCTTCCTCCTGGCAGCATCCTCTTCGCGGACATCGAGGGCTTCACCAGCCTGGCCTCGCAGTGCACGGCCCAGGAGCTGGTCATGACGCTCAACGAGCTCTTTGCCCGCTTTGACAAGCTGGCTGCGGTGAGTGGAGGGGCTGGGGGATTTTGGGGGGGGTCCTGGAGCCCTCCTGACCTGCTGCTGCTCCCCCAGGAGAACCACTGCCTGCGCATCAAGATCCTGGGGGACTGCTACTACTGCGTGTCAGGGCTGCCAGAGGCGCGCGGGGACCACGCTCACTGCTGCGTGGAGATGGGCGTGGACATGATCGAGGCCATCTCGTGAGTGGGGCAGAGCCGGGGCTGTGCCCATCCCCAGTGCCACCACAGCTTGGGGGGCTGCACCTGACCCTGCTGTGCCCATCCCCAGTGCCACCACAGCTTGGGGGGCTGCTCCTGACCCCGCTGTGCCCATCCCCTGGGCTGGCACAGCTTGGGGGGCTGCCCCTGACCTTGCTGTGCCCATCCCCAGAGACCG
>NW_005054605.1:178022-181932 GCF_000277835.1 Geospiza fortis | reverse complement strand
CCACAGGTGGGGGGGCTGCTCCTGCCCCCGCTGTGCCCATCCCCTGGGCTGGCACAGCTTGGGGGGCTGCTGCTGACCCTGCTGTGCCCATCCCCATGGCTGGCACATCTCCAGTGCCAACACAGCTCGTGGGGCTGCTCCTGACCCTGCTATGCCCATCCCCAGTGCCACCACAGCTTGGGGGGCTGCTCCTGACCCTGCTGTGCCCATCCCCTGGGCTGGCACATCTCTGGTGCCACCACAATTTGCTGGGTGTGCCTGACCCTGCTGTGCCCATCCCCTGGGCTGGCACATCTCTGGTGCCTGACCCCGCTGTGCCCATTCCCTGGGCTGGCACATCTCTGGTGCCTGACCCCGCTGTGCCCATGCCCTGGGCTGGCACATCTCCGGTGCCACCACAATTTGGGGGGCTGCATCCAACCCTGGTGCTGGTGTGTCCCCAATGCCATCACAGTGTGGGGGATGGCATCTCCTGGGCTGGCATGTCCCAAGTGCCACCACAACCCTGAGGAGTTGTGTCTGGTACTGGTGTGTCCCTGATGCCACCACAGCTTGGGGGGACAGGTCCCATTCCTGGTGCTGGCACATTCCCAGTACTCACCAGTCTGGGTCACAGGGCATAGGGGTGCCATGGGGTGCTTGGGGGTGCCATGGGGTGCTTGAGGATGCCATAGAGTGCTTGGGGGTGCCATGGAGGGTGCCATAGGGTGCTTGAGGGTGTTGTAGGGTGCCAGGGGTGCTTGAGGATGCCATGGGGTACTTGAGGGTGTTGTAGGGTGCCATGGGGTGCTTGAGGATGCCATGGGGTACTTGAGGGTGTTATAGAGGGTGCCATGGGGTGCTTGGGGGTGACACGGTGCCATGGAGGGTGGCATGGGGTGCTTGAGGGTGTCATAGGGTGCTTGTGGGTGCCATGGGGTGCTTGGGGGTGCCATGGAGTGCTTGAGGGTGCCGTGGGATGCTTGGGGGTGCCATGGGGTGTTTGTGGGTGCCATGGGGTACTTGAGGGTGCCAGGGGGTGCTTGGGGGTGACATGGGGTGCCTGGGGGTGTCATGAGGTGCTTGAGGGTACTGTAGGGTGCTTGAGGGTGCCATGGGGTGCTTGTGGGTGCCATGGGGTGCTTGGGGGTGCCATAGGGTTCTTGAGGGTGCCATGGGGTACTTGAGGGTGCCATGGGGTGCGGGGCGCGTGAGGCTACTGTAGGGTGCTTGAGGGTGCCATGGGGTGCTTGTGGGTGCCATGGGGTGCTTGGGGGTGCCATAGGGTTCTTGAGGGTGCCATGGGGTACTTGAGGGTACTATAGGGTGCTTGAGGGCGCTGTGGGGTGCTTGAGGGTGCCATAGAGGGTGCCATGGGGCGCCTGGGCGGTGACACAGTGCTGGTCCCATCCGCAGGCTGGTGCGAGAGGTGACGGGGGTGAACGTGAACATGCGCGTGGGCATCCACAGCGGGCGGGTTCACTGCGGCGTGCTGGGGCTGCGCAAGTGGCAGTTCGACGTCTGGTCCAACGATGTCACCCTGGCCAACCACATGGAAGCGGGCGGCAAAGCCGGGTGAGCCGGGCTGGAGGGGCTGGGGTGGGGGCCGCGTAGGGGGGGGCGGGGCCCGGGTGAGCCGGGCTGGAGGGGCTGGGCTGGGGGCTGCGTAGGGGGTGCTGGGCAGGGAGGGCTCAGCACCTTCATCTTCCTCATCCCCAGGCGCATCCACATCACCTGGGCCACGCTGCAGTACCTGAACGGGGACTACGAGGTGGAGCCGGGCCACGGGGGCGAGCGCAACGCTTACCTCAAGGAGCACAACATCGAGACCTTCCTCATCGTCGGCTGCAGCCAGAAACGCGTCAGTTGGGGGTGGTCTGAGGGGGCAGCAGGGGCGTGGGAAAGCTCGGGTCACCCCCTCACGGCCGTGTCGCCCTGCAGAAGGAGGAGAAAGCCATCCTGGCCAAGCTGCAGCGCACTCGTGCCAACTCCACCGAGGGGCTGGTGCCGCGCTGGGTGCCCGAGCGCTCCTTCTCCCGCACCAAGGACTCCAAGGCCTTCCGGCAGATGGTGAGCAGCTCTGGGCAGAGGGAAGGGCACGGGGGTCCCTCACCACGGTGCTATCAGCCCCTTGCTGCCCTTCCGTGGCTGTTGGTGGCTTCCCCAGCCCTGCCCGCAGCCCTCGTGGCTTCCTCCGCTGCCCGCGGGCCTCAGGGAGTTCCTGGGTGGCCCCTGGTGCTCAGCAGACCTTGGAGATGCTCCTTGTTCTCACCAGTCCTGGGCATCCTCAGGGGTCTCCCATCCTCAGTGGTGTTAGACAACCCCCCCAGACCCCTCCCTCCTCCCTTGCAGACCCCTGGGGTCCTCTTGTCCTTGCCAAAAACCATTGGGCACTTCTGCCCTATTTACCCCTGGAGCTCTGTCCCCCATCCTGGGTCACCCTGGGGTGGTGTCCCATGTCCTTGTCACTCATGAGGGCTGCCCCCATCCGTGCCAATGTCTCTGACACCTCCCTTGTATCTCCCAGGGCATCGATGACTCCAGCAAGGACAAGTAAGTGTTCCCATGCGGGGCTGCTGGGGGGGGGGTGTGACCAGCCCCTCCCTGGGGCAGAGCTGGGGGCCTGGGAGGGTCCTGACCCCCCCCATTCCCCAGCCGTGGTGCCCAGGAGGCCCTGAACCCTGAGGATGAGGTGGATGAGTTCCTGAGCCGGGCCATCGACGCCCGCAGCATCGACCAGCTCCGCAAGGACCACGTCAAGAAGTTCCTGCTCACCTTCCAGACCCCTGAGCTGGAGAAGAAGGTTGGGGGGCCCTCTGTTCTCTTTGTTCTGGACCCACCATTCCATTTGTCTCTCGAAGTCCCCTCTGCCCTGGCCCCATCAGCATCTTTGTCCTCCCTTCTCTCCTCCATCCCTTGGGGTCTTCTCTGTGCTGGTTTTGTGGTGTCTCCACCTTCTCAGCCTCATCCCCTGGGGTCCCCCCTGTCCCCTCCCATCCCCTGGGGTCCTCTCATCCCCCACCATTCCATCTTCTGGGGTCCCCCCTGTCCCTTCCTATCCCCTGAGATCCCCTCCCTACATCCCATTCCCTGCATCCCTGGAGTCCCCCCCATCCCATGCCCCAGGGTGTTCCTATCCCCCTTTTCTCCACCCTCTGGGCCACCCCTCCTTTCTCTCCATCCCATTTCTAGCATCCCCTGGGGTTCCCCATTGCCCTCTATCCCACCCTTTGGGGCTGCCCCTGTCCCCCTGTATCCCATCCTCTGGGATGTTCCCAGTCCCCCTTCATCTGCATCCCTTGGGGTTCTCCCATTTCCCTCCATCCTGTCCCCCAGGTTCCCCCCATTCCCCTCCACTTTATTCATGAGTGTCCCCTCATTCCCACCTCCATTCTTCCCCTGGGATCCCCCTGGGGTTCTTGGGGTCCCCCCTCTCTCCATCCAACCATCCCACCTCCCCCTGTCTCCTCAGTACTCCAAGAAGGTCGATGACCGTTTTGGTGGCTACGTGGCCTGTACCCTCCTCGTCTTCTGCTTCATCTGCTGCCTCCAGATCCTGGTGTTCCCCCAGTAAGTGCTGCAGCCCCCCCAAAATCCCAGCTGTGACCCCCCCCAACCCCATCACTCACCTCCCACCTCTCCCCAGCTCCTCGCTGATGCTCGGGGTCTACGTCAGCATCTTCATCCTCCTTGCTGCCATCCTCTTCATCTGTGCCATCTACTCCTGCGTCACTGTGAGTACCTGAGGGCTGGGTGAGGGTTTTTGGGGGGCTCAGCCATGCCTGACAGGCTCCTTGGTGCCCCCCCAGCTCTTCCCCAGCGCCCTGCAGCAGCTCTCGCGTGGCATCGTCCAGTCCCGTGCCCGCAGCACCGGCATCGCCGTCTTCACCATCCTCCTCGTCTTCGTCGCTGCCTTCGTCAACATGGTAGG
>NW_005054605.1:173432-178012 GCF_000277835.1 Geospiza fortis | reverse complement strand
ATTGTGCTGCCCGTGAGCTCAACGTCACCCCCGGCTCCGTGGGGCCGTGCCAGCTCCGTGCCCTCAACCTCTCCCTGGGCACTGCCATGGGCTCCTGCCACGGTGACGGGCTGGCCTGTGATTTCCCCGAGGTGAGTGGCCCTGGGCACCGTCTGGCACAGGGCATGGGTCCCACAGGGGTCCCTGCTGGTGCCAAGTCCTCCCTGGGTGCTGGCAGAGGGTCCCCATGGGTGCAGTGTCCCCAAACATGCTGGCACTGGGTCCCTGAGGACGCAGGGTGCTGGAATGGGGTCCCTGCAGGCACTGTGTCCCCAAACATGCTGGCACCGGGTCCATGAGGGTTCCATGTCCCCCAGAGTGCTGGCACTGGGTCCCCATGGGTGCAGGGTGCCAGCACAGGGTCCCCACACACACAGGGTGCTGGGACAGGTTGCTCAGGTCCAAGGTCCTCAGTGGGTGCTGGCACTGAGCCCTTGAGGTTGCTGGGTGCTGGCACAGTGTCCCCAGGGGTGCAAGGTCCCTGTGGGCGTGGGGAGGTGCTGGGGTTCCTGGGGTGCTGCTGGAGTTCAGGGGTGCTGCAGGGTTCCCAAGGGTGCCATCCGGTGTTCCCAAAGTGCTGTAGGGGCTCCTGGAATGCTCTCTGGGATCACTGGGGTCCTGCAGGAGTTCCTGGGGTCCCCAAGGTGCCATTCAGGGTTCCTGGGGTGCCATCCATGGTTTCTGGGTGCCATCTGCGGTTCTTGGGGTGCTTCAGGAGTCCTGTGGTGCTGGCTGGTGTTTCCAGGGGTGCCATGTGGGGTTCCCAGTCTGCTGCAGAGGTTCCTGGGGTGCTGCAGAAATCCCATGGGTCCAAGGTTCCCCACCCTGGGGTGAGGGCTGGGGTTCCTGGGGTGCCATCTGGGGCTCCCAGTGTGCTGCAGAGGTTCCTGGGGTGCCACCAGGGATTTCCAGGAGCGTCTGCCAGTATTCCCAGGGTGCTGCAGGGGTTCCCAGGGTGCCATCCAGCATTCCAGGGGTGCTTGGAATGCCAGTCCTGGTTCCTGTGGTGCCATCAGGGCGCTGCAAAGATCCCAAGGGTGCCATTCTCTGTTCCTGGGTACCATCTGGTGGTTTTGGGGTGCTGCTGCATCCCACCATGTGTCCCCCCCAGTACTTCAGCTACAGCGTGGTGCTCAGCCTGCTGGCCTGCTCCGTCTTCCTGCACATCAGCAGCATTGGGAAGCTGCTGCTCATGGTGGGCATCGAGGCCACGTTCCTGCTGCTGGTGGAGGGGCCTCACGCAGCTCTGTTTGACAATGCTGACCTGCTGGTCCTGGCCAACGCCCTGTGAGTGTCCCCAGTCCCCCAGGGGTCCCCACATCGGAGCTGTGTCCCCACCCCACTGACACCTGGCTCCTGTCCCCACAGGCCCCCCTACAACACGACCCAGGGAGAGTGGTGAGTGGGAAACTGGAGCCAGTGGGGCTGTGAGGGTGGGCAGAAGCAGGAGGGTCCCTTGGGGGTCTGGGTGCAGCCTCAGAGTCTCTGGTGTGGGCTCAGCTTTGGGGTCTGGGTGCAAATCTGGGGCTCCTTTGGGTGGGTGAGTGGATCTTTGGGGTCTACCATGCAGATTTAGGGTCCCTGGGATGGGAAGGTGAATGTTTGGGGTCTTGGATGCAGCTTTGGGGTCCCTGAAGGAGGTGGTCTGGGTGGATCTTTGGGGTCTAAGTGCAGGTTTTGGGTCTCTTGGATGAGTGGGTGAATCTTTGGGGTTGGGTGCATGTTTGGGGTTCCCCTGTGTGGGTGAGTGGGAACTTGGGGGTCTGAGTGCAGATTTGGTGTCCATGGAGTGGATCTTTGGGGTCTGGGTGCATGTTTAGGATCTCTGGGTGCATTTTTGGGGTTTGGGTGCAAATTTGGGGTCTGGGTGCATGTTTAGGATCTCTGGGTGCATGTTTGGGATCTCTGGGTGCACGTTTGGGGTCTGGGTGCATATTTGGGGTCTGGGTGCAGTTTGGGATCTCTGGGTGGGCAGGGACAGATCGCCCAGCCCACCTCTGGGGGTCCTGCAGCCCAGCAGAGGGGAAGGTGGCTCTGCGCTACGTGACGCCCGTGGTCCTGGCCGTGTTTGCCCTCGCCCTGTACCTGCACGCGCAGCAGGTCGAGTCCACCGCCCGCCTCGACTTCCTCTGGAAGCTCCAGGTAGGACCAAGGTGTGGGGGGCTGGGAACGACCCTTTTCCTGCACCCCAGGACTGGGGTGACCACGGGGTCAGTATTGATGCCTTCCCATACTCTGGGACAAGACTGACCCCTCTCAGACTGACCCCAGAACCGAGGGGGTTGTGGGACTGGGACTGACCCTGCTCCTTGGGATTGGGGTGACCATGGGATGGGAACTGACTCTTCCCCTCCTCCCTGGGATTAGGATGATGTGGGGCTGGAACCAACCTCTTCCTTTTACCCTGAGATGAAGACTGACCCTTTCTTGCACCCCAGAACTGGGGCAGTTTTGGGACAGGGACCAATCCAGGGCCAGGACCAACCCTGTCCCCACACCCTGACACAAAGGTGGCCACAGGGCCAGGACCAACCCTTTCCCTGCACCCCAGGAGTGGGGTGACCATGGGGCTGGGACCAAACCCCTTTCTCTGTACCCCAGGACTGGGGTGACCGTGGGGCTGGGACCAACCCTTTTCCTGCACCCCAAGACTGAGGTGTCTATGGGGCTGGGATGAACCCCAGGACTGGGGTGACCACAGGGCTGGGACCAACCCTTTCCCTGCACCCCAGGACTGGGACCAACCCTCTCTCCACACCCCAGGACTGGGGTGACCATGGGGCTGGGATGAACCCCAGGACTGGGGTGACCACAGGGCTGGGAGCAACCCCCACCCCACACCCTTTGGTGGCCATGGGGCTCCTGTGGCAGCTCCCACCTGGCTCTGTGCCCACAGGCAACAGGTGAGAAGGAGGAGATGGAGGAACTCCAGGCCTACAACCGGCGGCTGCTGCACAACATCCTGCCCAAGGACGTGGCCGCGCACTTTCTGGCACGGGAGCGGCGCAACGACGAGCTCTACTACCAGTCCTGTGAGTGCGTGGCCGTCATGTTCGCCTCCATCAGCAACTTCTCCGAGTTCTACGTGGAGCTGGAGGCCAACAACGAGGGTGTGGAGTGTCTGCGGCTGCTCAACGAGATCATCGCCGACTTCGATGAGGTGCTGGGGCGGGGAAGGGGTGAGGGGGTGCATGGGGGTGAAGTGCACAGGGATGGGGTGCAGCAGATGGGGTTCATGGGGTGCTGGAGAGGCTTTGGAGCAGTGGGGATGAGATTGTGGTCAAGGGAATGTGGTCATGGGGTGCTGGAAAGGCAGTGGAGCAGTGGGGATGGAGTGCACAAGGATGAGGTGCAGGAAGATGGGGTGCTGTGGAACACCAGGTTTGGGGACAGGGTGCAGGAGATGGAGTGAATGGAGTGCTGGAGAAGCTGTGGAGCACCATGGATGAGGTGCAAGATGCACCAGGTATGGAGAGCCCGCAGAGCACCGTTTTGGGGACAGGGTGCAGGAGATGGTGTGCAGGGGGTGGTGGAGAGGCTGTGGAACACCACGGAGGAGGTTGGGGTGCAGGGAATGTGGTCATGGGGTGCTGGAGAGGCTGTGGAGCAGAATTTGTGGAGGCAAGGGGAAGGAGGTGCTGGAAAAGCCATGAAACAGCACTGGTGGAGCCACAGGACGGAGTGCAGGTTTCGGGGTACCCATCACCCTGTCGAGGTGCTGTGGGGGTGACCCCAGCCCGTCCCCCCAGATCATCAGCGAGCAGAAGTACCGGCAGCTGGAGAAGATCAAAACCATTGGCAGCACCTACATGGCGGCCTCGGGGCTCAACGCGGCCACGTACGACCGCGAGGGCCGGAGCCACATCGCGGCGCTGGCCGACTACGCCATGCACCTCATGGAGCAGATGAAGTACATCAACGAGCACTCCTTCAACAACTTCCAGATGAAGATTGGTGAGCCCTTGCACACCCCTCTGCACCTCCAGCCATCCCACGCTGTGGTTCATGGCTTTTGCACCCCTTTGTCCTCTCTCACCTCCCTCCTTTCCCAATCACCTTTTCTTTTTCCCTTTCATACTCCATTCTCCTCTCTCACACCCCTTTTCCTTTTATACCCCCTTTTCTCCCCTCCTGCCCTTTTTTCCCCTCTTACTCCCTTTTCTCCCCTCACCTGCCCTTTCCCCTCACCCCTTCTTTTCCCTCCCTCACCTCTTTCCCCCTTTCCCCATCCGATTTTCCCCTCTCAGTTCCCCTTTCTCCCTCATCTCACCTTTTTCCCCTCCAGATTCCTCTTCTCCCTGTCACACTCTCCTTTTCCAATCTCACCCCTACCCCTTCTTTCCCCCCCTCACCTCTATTCCCCCTTTTTCCCCCTCTCACCATCACCTCCCCTTTTTCCTCTCCACATTCCTCTTTTCCCTGTCACACTCTCCTTTTCCAATCTCACCCCCATCGCTTCTTTTTCCCCCTCACCTCTCTTTCCCCCTTTTCACCTCCCCTTTTTCCCCTCCACATTCCTCTTCTCCCTGTCACTCTCTCAT
>NW_005054605.1:173003-173397 GCF_000277835.1 Geospiza fortis | reverse complement strand
CCCCCGCCACTCCTCTTTTTCCCTCTTCCCCAAGTGTTTGGCTCATCCCTGACTCTCAGCCCTGTCCCCCCAGGCCTGAACATGGGCCCAGTGGTCGCAGGGGTCATCGGGGCTCGCAAACCCCAATATGACATTTGGGGCAACACCGTCAACGTCTCGAGCCGCATGGACAGCACTGGGGTCCCCGACCGCATCCAGGTCAGTCAGGGCTGGGAAGGACACAGGACACCTGCCCAGAGACCCCCAGGGTCCCCCCCTTACCCCTGTGTCCCCTCTCTGCAGGTGACAACAGACCTGTACCAGGTGCTGGCGGCCAAGGGCTACGTGTTGGAGTGCCGGGGGCTGGTCAAGGTCAAGGGCAAGGGGGAGATGACCACCTACTTCCTCAATGCGG
>NW_005054605.1:172699-172902 GCF_000277835.1 Geospiza fortis | reverse complement strand
AACACCAAAAAAAAAAAAAAAAAAAAAAAAAGGGAGAAATGGACACGAGGAGGTAGTTGGGGGGTGTGGGGAGGTAACCCTGTGCCCCCCCTCCGTGGGTGTTTTAGGGGGTGTTTCCCAGCCCTGCACCGGGGTGTTTTTTGTGGGAGAGGGTCATGGTAACCCCTCCATCCCTTTGCTGAACCCCCCATGTGCCAAAGAGG
>NW_005054605.1:160974-171076 GCF_000277835.1 Geospiza fortis | reverse complement strand
AGGGGGGCGGGGCGGGGAGAGCCGGGACGGGGGGAGAACCGGGAGGGAGTGAGGGGAGAGCAGGGAGTCGGTACGGGGAGAGCCGGGAGGGAGTGTGGGGAGAGCTGAGTGTTGTGGGGAGCGAGGGGAGCCCGGCCCCGGCCCGGTGCTGGGGTGCCGGGAAGGCCCGGGCGGCTCTCGGGGCGGGCAAAGCCGCTTGTCCCGTTTTTGGCTCGGGAGATCGCGTTTGGGGCGCAGGGAAAGCTGCGCTGGCGTGTTGGAGAGGTTTGGGCAGGCTCGGGAGAGGGGAGAGCTTGGAAGGAAGCGGCGTGCACGGCCGCTTTGGGATCGAGGAGATTTCGGGAGCGGGGAAGGGAAAACACAACCAGAGAGGGAGCAGGGAGAGGCGAACCCCTTTGGAGATGGCGGAAATCCCGTTTCAGGAGCAGGGAAAGCTGTGCTGGTGACTCGGGAAGGCTCGGCCTAGGAGTGGGGAGAGCCGAGCCTGTTTTGGGATTGAGGAAATCCGGTTGGAGGAGAGGGAAAAGCCGTACTGGGGTGTTGTGAAAGCTCAGCCCATGAGGGCCTGGGAAAGCTGAGCTGATTTGAGGACCAAAGAGATCCTAAAAGGGATTTTGGGAGCAGGGAGAGCTCTCCTGGGGTGTTGGGAGCAGGGAGAGCTGTGCCAGGTTATGAGGAAGGACCATCTGGGGAGGAGCAGGGAGAGCTGAGGCTGTTTGAGCACCAAGGAGATCCCCCAGAAAGGATTTTGGGAGCAGGGAGAGCTCTCCTGGGGTGTTGGGAAGGCTCAGATTGGTTTTGGGGAGTGCTGAGCCCATTTTGGGCTTGAGGAGAGCTGTGTTGGGATGCAGGCAAGTGCCCTGGCAGTGAGGGGAGCCTGTCCCATGCTGGTGCTGTTGGTGTGTGGGGTCTGTTCCAGGGGCTCCCCTGGGCCTGTCTGGGGGTTCTGGGGGTCTCTGTGCTTTTCCTTAACCCCATTCCCAGCTCCCAGCTCACCATCAACACAGCCATCGTGTACATGCATCGCTTCTACATGGTGCAGTCCTTCACCCAGTTCCACAGGAATGTGAGTGCTGGGATTTGGGGGGTGCTGGGAACCCCCAAATCCACTCCTGGGGAGGGGAACCCACCTTGGGAAGAGGTTTGGGAAGGCAGAGGGACCCTTTTCTCCCTCCTGGTGCTGGCCAGGCGTGACCAGCCTTCATTCCCTGAAGGAATATTGAGACTCCACGTGGTTTATTTCTTTTAATCTTGAATTTAGGGACTTTTTGAAGCAAACAGAGCATTTTTCTTTCACAGTCAGTGGTGCCAGCGGCGCTTTTCCTGGCAGCCAAGGTGGAGGAGCAGCCTCGGAAGCTGGAGCACGTCATCAAGGTGGCACATGCCTGTCTGCACCCCCAGGAGCCTCTGCTGGACACCAAGAGTGAGGTGAGTGTGGGGAGGGAGCCTTGGGATGTGCTGGGAGAGCTGGAGGAGTGGGAATGGCACCGGAATCTTGTGGCTCCTCCACCTTCCTGAGGTGCTCAGGGGCAGCTTCTCCATCCAACCTGTCCTGCTGCAGAGAGATTTGGGCTCCCCCCATCTGTGCAAAGCTTGTTTTCTCCTCTGCTGCACATCTGGATCCAGGTGTGCTGTGTGCCAGTGTCCCTGGAGTGCTGCACTGTGTGGGAGAAGTTTGTCCCAGCACTTCTCAGGGGGTTAAAAATGTTGCTGATCCCTCATCTCTTCAGACAGCTCCTTTTACCTGGAGCTGAGCAGTGAGTCCTGCTGGAAGGGGCAGCTTTTTCCATGGAAATTTACAGAAAATTTTTTTAAAAAAAGCAGGAAAAACAGTTGATTCCTGCACTGCTCGTGTGGGGGACCAGCACCCAGAGCCCTCCCAAACGCTCTGATCCCTCTTTCTTACAATCTCCAGATGTTTTGGCTTGGAAGGACCTTAAATCCCATCCCATTCCACCCACCTGCCATGAGCAGGGACATTTTCCAGTACCCATCTTGCTCTGAGCTCCATCCAGCCTGGCCTTGAGCACTTGCAGGGAATCTCTGCCAGTCCCCCACCCCGTGCAGGGAAATTCCCATTTTGACCTTGCAGAGAAGGGTGTTAGGGATGTGCAGGCTTGATCAGAGTGCCTCTCCATGAGTAACCTGCCTGTCCTCTCAACCCCAGGCTTACCTGCAACAAGCCCAAGACCTGGTCATTCTAGAGAGCATAATCCTACAGACCCTGGGTAAGTTCCTCGGAGCGGCCGGACGAACCCCAGAGCCAGGAGAATTCCACAGGCTGGACACAACAAACCCTGTTTTTTAACATCAATTTTTCAGGTTTAACCCGTGCCAGGCTCATTGCTGAGAGATTTAAGTGTGGTTTGTCACTTTGGTGGTTTTTGGTTGTTTTTTTTTTCCCCTAAAAAAATCAGGATTTGTGCTGTTTGGACACCGGTTTTTGTCCTGGGTTGTGCTTTCCAGCTCAATTATAAAATGATGGAATGGTTTGGGTTTGAGGGGACCTTAAAGACCATCCAATTCCAGGCCATAATACTCCAGGTTCTGTTGCAGGAAGCAGTTTGTACTGAGAAATGTCTTAAAAAATAGGTTAAAAGTGAATATTTTGTTAAAGAATTAAATGGTGGAGAATCCCCAGAACTCAACAAACCAGGAGGAGTTTCTGGGTGTTTTTGGAAGTGGGAGTCTCCGTGTAGGATTGTGGCTGGTGGAGCTGGTGCCCTGTTTCTTTATCAAATGTACTGTTCCAAGTTGTGTTCACTAACAAATGTTCTGTTTCAGAGGCAGTTTTTAGGTAGATTTTCCCTCCAAAAGAGCAGAATTTGTTATTGCTGACTGGATTCAGAGCAGACTCCGTGTCCCTCCTTCAGTGGGGGCAGAGGTGCTGTGAGCCACAAGCCTGTGGCTAAACCCCGCCCAATTCTGCAGCCTCTCAGTTCTCCAGGGGCCTTTTTAAACACCCCAATTCTCCCAGAACATTCTGCAGATCTGCTGTGCACATGGACCAAATGGAATTCTTTTTTTTTTTTCCCCTTTCAAACAGAATTCCCAAAGTGAGGAGGAAGCAGGAGCCAGGATTAAACTCAGTTGTCCTCAATGCTTTAGGCCCATTCAAAGGGAAAACAATCTGCTTCCTCTCAGCTTTTTGGGTGAGAGAAATCCCTTGGAGCAGATGCCATTGTCTTTGCCTTCCTCCCAGCTGCTTCAAGAGGCTTTTGTCTTGCTATTTTTAAATTCTTTAATAGTTGTTTTGTTTCCAGCGAGGCCTTTCAGAAGCTGGGAGGTCTGGCAGCAGCAGAAACCTTCTGGGTTTGTAGCTGGACAACTTGAGGCTTCTGGATACAGGAAAAATGGGCTCCTCTATTCCTGCAGGGCTGTAGGAGGGAAGGGATGCAGGAAAACACAGATCCAGGGCTGTGCTGCTGGTTCTCATGGTTCTTTGTCTGTGTCCTTCCAGGGTTTGAGATCACCATTGACCATCCTCACACCCATGTGGTGAAGTGCACCCAGCTTGTCCGAGGTGAGAGGGGATTGGGAGGAAAAGATGGGGGGAATATCCAGCTGGGATTGCTCCAGAGCTTCCCAAAAGCATGGAATGGGTTGGGTTGGGAGGGCAAGGACAATTTCCACTTGTCCCAGTTGTTCCAACCTGGCCTTGGACACTTCTAAGGATGGGGCAGTCACAGATTCTCTGGGCAATCAGGGCCTCCCCAGCGTCACAGGGAGGGATTTCTTCCCAATATCCCATTTTATTCTCACCTTTTCCAAGTGAAAAACCATTCCTACAACTCCAGATCCCATCCAGAGTCCCACTTCAGCTCTCTTGGAACCTGAAAAGGCACAACAGAGTCACCCCAGAGCCTTTTCCAGACTGAAAAATCCCAATTCTCCCAGGAGAGCTGATCCATCCCTCTGATTCTCAAAAGGATCCCTCAGATGGAGGGATTTCTTCCCAATATCCCATTTTATTCTCACCTTTTCCAAGTGAAAAACCATTCCTGCCACTCCAGATCCCATCCAGAGTTCCACTTCAGCTCTCTTGGAACCTGAAAAGGCACAACAGGATCACCCCAGAGCCTTCTCCAGGCTGAACAATCCCAGTTCTCTCAGATTTTCCTCCCAGGAGAGCTGCTCCATCCCTCTGATTCTCAAGGGGATCCCTCACAAGGAAGGATTTCTTCCCAATATCCCATTTTTTTCTCCCTTTTCCAAGTGAAAAACCATTCCCCCTTGTCCTGCCACTCCAGAGTTCCACTTCAGCTCTCTTGGAACCTGAAAAGGCACAACAGGATCACCCCAGAGCCTTCTCCAGGCTGAACAATCCCAGTTCTCTCAGATTTTCCTCCCAGGAGAGCTGCTCCATCCCTCTGATTCTCAAAGGGATCCCTCACAAGGAAGGATTTCTTCCCAATATCCCATTTTATTCTCACCTTTTCCAAGTGAAAAACCATTCCTACAACTCCAGATCCCATCCAGAGTCCCACTTCAGCTCTCTTGGAACCTGAAAAGGCACAACAGGATCACCCCAGAGCCTTCTCCAGGCTGAACAATCCCAATTCTCCCAGGAGAGCTGATCCTCTGATTCTCAAAGGGTTCCCTCACAAGGAGGGTTTTCTTCCCAATATCCCATTTTATTCTCACCTTTTCCAAGTGAAAAACCATTCCCCCTTGTCCTGCCACTCCAGAGTTCCACTTCAGCTCTCTTGGAACCTGAAAGGCCACAACAGGATCACCCCAGAGCCTTCTCCAGGCTGAACAATCCCAATTCTCCCAGGAGAGCTGCTCCATCCCTCTGATTCTCAAGGGGATCCCTCCCAAGGAAGGATTTCTTCCCAATATCCCATTTTTTTCTCCCTTTTCCAAGTGAAAAACCATTCCCCCTTGTCCTGCCACTCCAGAGTTCCACTTCAGCTCTCTTGGAACCTGAAAGGCCACAACAGGATCACCCCAGAGCCTTCTCCAGGCTGAACAATCCCAATTCTCCCAGGAGAGCTGCTCCATCCCTCTGATTCTCAAGGGGATCCCTCCCAAGGAAGGATTTCTTCCCAATATCCCATTTTTTTCTCCCTTTTCCAAGTGAAAAACCATTCCCCCTTGTCCTGCCACTCCAGAGTTCCACTTCAGCTCTCTTGGAACCTGAAAGGCCACAACAGGATCACCCCAGAGCCTTCTCCAGGCTGAACAATCCCAATTCTCCCAGGAGAGCTGCTCCATCCCTCTGATTCTCAAGGGGATCCCTCCCAAGGAAGGATTTCTTCCCAATATCCCATTTTTTTCTCCCTTTTCCAAGTGAAAAACCAATTCCCCCTTGTCCTGCCACTCCAGAGTCCCACTTCAGCTCTCTTGGAACCTGAAAAGGCACAACAGGATCACCCCAGAGCCTTCTCCAGGCTGAACAATCCCAGTTCTCTCAGATTTTCCTCCCAGGAGAGCTGCTCCATCCCTCTGATTCTCAAGGGGATCCCTCACAAGGAAGGATTTCTTCCCAATATCCCATTTTTTTCTCCCTTTTCCAAGTGAAAAACCATTCCCCCTTGTCCTGCCACTCCAGAGTTCCACTTCAGCTCTCTTGGAACCTGAAAAGGCACAACAGAGTCACCCCAGAGCCTTCTCCAGCCTGAACAATCCCAATTCTCCCAGATTTTCCTCCCAGGAGAGCTGCTCCATCCCTCTGATTCTCAAAATAAAGGCATTTTTAGATGGTTCAGGCTCTTCTGAACCACACAAAGCTCTCAGTGAGCAGCAATTCCCCAAATCCTTGTGGCTGTGGCCTGGTCAATCTGTGGGTGGCCCATGGTTCTTGCATTAAAAAACCATGAAAAATATGCAAATAACACCCTGATTATTCTCTCTTTATTTTTTTTTTTTCTTGCAGCCAGCAAGGACTTGGCACAAACTTCCTATTTCATGGCTACAAACAGGTTATTATTTTATAATTTTATAATTGGTTGATCATTTCTGTGCTGCTTGTGGCTCCAGAGGCGTTGCTCAGCCTGGGAGCAGCTGGGAATCCCACAGGAAGAGCCTTAAGAAAGGGTTCCAGCCTTTTTTCCTGCCAGCTGCTGGCTAAAATGAGCTGGAAAATAATGCAGATGGGATACTCAGGAGCTTCACTGCTTATTTAATAGGAATTTAGTTATGAAATTAAAAAAAAAAAACCAAACAAATCAAAAAGATGGAGGGGAAACGAGTATATAAATTTTTTCTTGCTTATTCCTGGGTGTTGGAGAGTTTTCAACAAGGTGCTGTGAAAATTGTTTATGAATATTCTAAGTATCTCAAAAAAAAAAAAAGGTGGTTTGGGGCATAAATGAAAAAAAAAAATCAACCCCAAGTTTTTTTTATGGGTTGTTTTGCCCCTAAATTTTCCCTGGAAAGAAAAATCACTCCTAAGTTCATTATTTGGGTTGTTTTGACCCTAAATTTTCCCTGGAAAGGAAAATCAGCCCTAAGTTCTTAGTTCTTCTTGTTTTGTCCTTCAGTTTTCCCTGGAAGTGAAAATCAGCCCCAGATTCTTTCTCTGCTTTGTTTTGTCCCTAAATTTTCACTGCCAGCCTTGATGCCAGCACTTTTGTTGGGATTATTTCCAAATTTAATTTCCTGGATTACCAGCTCCAGACAAATCATGGAGTTCATGTTTGGAATGGACAAACAGCCGTGGAAAACACCGAATTTGTAGGAAATTACTCAGGGAAAAGTGGTTTAGGTGCCAACATGAAGCTGCAGGGCTGGAGATGCCTCCAAGCTCTCTCTGGGCACGTGGTTTCCCTTTTCCACCTGGGAGGTGTTTCCTGCTCACCTGCAGTGTTTGTTGAAGGTGTTTTGTGCTCCAAAGGGCACCCTGTGGATTTCCGCCCTCGGGAACGTGCTGGTGCTGATTTTTGGGTAAACACAGCCCTAAATCCTGGTTTATCCCTGCAGCCAGAATTTCAAAGCCATGGGATTAGGAGTTAAGGCTGTAATTGAGGGAAATCCAGGCAGAAAGTGTGAAGAAGAGCTTTGGTTTTTGCCTGAGAGAGCCAATTCTGGCATGAACTTTAATTAATCCTTGTGTTCCTTTTGGTTTCATTCTGGCAGGGTTGGGGCTCTTTGTTGTCCTTGAGTTTGCTCTCCCAAGGTTCTGAATTTCTCTGGATAAACCCAGTATCCATGAAACTTGAGGATTTTTTTTGGTTGTAGATGCCAAACTTCAACCTCTCCACTTTTCACTGCTGAAAAAGGTGGTGAGGAGATGGCAGAATTCCCAAAGGGCCCATCCAGGAGTGGGCGAATCCCACACTCAAGATTTGGTTTCTGTGTTTCCTTAAGCTCTGGTGTCCTCACAATCCCTCAGTTCTCCTGGTCCTGGTGCTGTCCACACACTCCCAGCACTCATGGCCACGTGGAAAATCAATTTATTAATGAAAATATTTTATACATCACCTGGCTCAGGTTCTCCTGAGCATCAAGTGTATTCCTAAAAATCATTTGGGAAGGACCAGACCCTTCCTAAAGCTGAAAAGGGCAGGTTTGCTCCTTGGATGCCACCTGGGAGTTGTGCTTGGAATTTTTGTCCCCAGAGCAGAGGTGGGGCTGGCAGGTGACCCCAGGACTGACTTTTGTCCTTGGAGATCCCAAATTTTCTGTAGCAAAACAGGGATCAACAAGGAAACCGGTGGAGGAGATCCCAAATTTTTTTTTCTGTAGCAAACCAAGAATGAACAGAGATGGAGAAAATCCCAACTTTCCTGTAGCAAAATGGGGGTGAGCTAAAAACCAGACAAATTTCTTATCATGAGCAGAGATGGGGTTGGCCCCCAGTGATTTTTTCCCCTTGGAGGGGAATCCCAAATTTCCTGCATGAACAGAGGGATAAACAGAGAAATTGGTGGAGGAGATCCCAAATTTCCTGCATCAAAAAGGGATAAACAGGGAAATTGGTGGGAAAATCCCAAATTTCCCACCTCAAAATGGGGATGAGCAAAAAACCAGACAAATTTCTCTTCCCAAGCAGTGGTGGAGTTGGTGCCCAGTGACTTTTCCCTCTTGGAGGGGAATCCCAAATTTCCTGCATGAAAAGAGGGATAAACAGGGAAATTGGTGGAGAAATCCGAAATTTCCTGTAGTAAAATAAGGATGAGTTTCTCCTCAGAGCAGAGGTTGGTTGAGTGACCTCAGCACTGATTTTCTTTCTTTTGGAGGAGATCCCAAATTTCCTTCATCAAAAGAGGGATAAACAGGGAAATTGGTGGAGGAGATCCCAAATTTCCCACATCAAAATGGGGAGAAACAGGGAAATTGGTGCAGGAGATCCCAAATTTCCTGCATCAAAATGGGGATGAGCAAAAAACCAGACAAATTTCTCTTCCCAAGCAGTGGTGGAGTTGGTGCCCAGTGACTTTTCCCTCTTGGAGGGGAATCCCAAATTTCCTTCATGAAAAGAGGGAGAAACATGGAAATTGGTGGAGGAGATCCCAAATTTCCTGTAGTAAAACAAGGATGAGTTTCTCCTCAGAGCAGAGGTTGGTTGAGTGACCTCAGCACTGATTTTCTTTCTTTTGGAGGAGATCCCAAATTTCCTGCATGAAAAGAGGGATAAACAGGGAAATTGGTGGAGGAGATCCCAAATTTCCTGCATCAAAAAGGGATAAAAAGGGAAACTGGTGGAGAAATCCCAAATTTCCTGCAGCAAAACAAGGATGAGTTCCTCTGCAGAGCACAGGTGGGGCTGGGCAGATCCCCAGTGACTTTCCCCTGTCAGAAAAGCTCCCAAATTACCTCTGCAAAAACTGGTGGAGAAGGAGAACCCAAACTCCCTGTAACAAAGCAAGCCCGAACAAGCTGTGCTGGAGCAGGATGGAGCTGCCTGTGCCTCAGGGTCCTTCTGGGGTGCTCCAGAGGGCCACGTTCCCCCCAATATCCCGCGTGGATCTGCAGCTCAGGCGTGGGAGTTGATGGATTTTTGTTTTCTCTCCCGGTGATGTCAGCCTGCACCTGACCACCTTCAGCCTGCAGTACACCCCTCCCGTTGTGGCCTGCGTCTGTATCCACCTGGCCTGTAAGTGGTCCAACTGGGAGATCCCAGTCTCCACGGACGGGAAGCACTGGTGGGAATACGTTGATGGCACTGTAACTCTGGAGCTCTTAGATGGTAAGTTTGGGAGAGAGGTGTTTTTTTTCCCCCCCCCTGCAAAAGGCTCTTAAAAATGATTTTGGCATCGTTTGGTCCTGGGTCTGATGGTTCCAACATCACCTCACGGGCTCCAGGAGTTTTAGGGCTTGCTGAGGTTTTCCAGAGCAGCAGCAGCTTCGGTAGCACCACAGAGAAATGAGTTTGAATGGGTCAGATTGTCAGAATGTCCCTCCTGGCGCAGCTCCATCCCACCAGTAGCTCCATCTGGCAGATGAGGGGGTTGTCCTGCTGGACTGGGGCTGTTCTGACCCTCCTGCTTGGGTTTGTGTCTCCTCTGCAGAACTGACTCATGAATTCCTGCAAATCCTTGAGAAGACTCCCAGCCGACTGAAACGGATCCGGAACTGGCGGGTAAGAACCTTGGGCACAGGCTGGGATTCCTTTGGGAATCACCACGCAGGACAGCAAGGGAGGGAGTTGTGTGTGGAATTGGGATACTGTGGGTGATGCTTGTGGTGCTCGAGTTCATCTGTTGTGAATTAACTCGTACAGAAATTGCGTGTGGAATTGGGATACTGTGTGTGGTGCTGAAGTTCATCTGTTGTGATTTAACTTGTACAGAACTTTGGTTTTCCAGCTGCATTAGCAGCCCTGCTTCCAGGGGTTGGGAATTTTTCCACAAGGAGGGATGGGAGCAGAGTGGATCTGTCTGTAAAGAAGACCTTGCACTGTCCTGGTGAGCTGCTTGGATTACACCAACTCCAGCAACACCCCCAAGTAAACACCCGCTTATTTGTTTAATTCCAGGCCTCTCAAGCAGCCAGGAAATCCAAACCCGACGACCACGGCGATGACGAGAACCTGTCAGAGCAGACAATCCTCAACATGATCTCCAGGAACAACAGCTCGGACATGAACATCGCCGGCCTCATGAGCATGTCCACATCGTCCACGGCCGGAGCGGGGCCGGCGCTCGCGGCCTCGGCC
>NW_005054605.1:158493-159838 GCF_000277835.1 Geospiza fortis | reverse complement strand
TAACCCCTCCCCCTTTTTACTACTGAGTCCAGAGCCCGAGCCCAAACCTGCGGGGCTTTTCCAAGGGCTTTTTGATCTCCACTGCCTCACGAAGAACTTATTTTATTATAATATAACTTTTATTATTGATATTTAGTTGTTAAAAGCTGTGAAAGGATAAGGAACCCTTTCTCTATTCCTCCCTTTCCCCCATAGGCTCCCAGTTAGTGTTGGGCTTTGACCCCCCCATCTGGGGAACATGGGGGATATTTAAAATATGTCACAGAAAATTTAAGATGTTTTACAAATAATTTAAGCATTAACTTATATCTCAGTGGTTTGGTTCCTTTTAATTTCGAGGGGCTGTGGCAGAGCCCAGGGGGACTTTTGGGGGAGGTTCCATTTGAGGCATTGGTGTTGAGTTTTTGGGGGATGGAGGGATGTGGGGGGCTGAGGGAATCCCAGGTTGATGGGAGCTGTTTTCCCTCCCATGGCTCGTGTTTCCTTGCCCCTGCACCTGTTTTGGTTTGAGATCCTGTCTCCATCCCTTGCTCCCTTCCTGCAGATCCCCTGGATTTCCTCTGGAAACCTTGGGGGCAGGGTTTCCCACTGAAAGTGCCAGGCTGGTCCTGTAGGCACCGTGCCCGGGGCAGCTCTTCAGGGAATCGACATTGGCACATGGCTGTTCCCAGCTGAGCTGGAACAGCTTCTCCTGAAACCTCAGCCCAGGGCCAGGGGACCTGCCATGGTTTGGGTTGAATATTTGGGAAAAAAAGCCCTATTTCCTTTCTTTTTCAGACTTGACTTTTCTGACCTTCAATAAATGGGTGGTCTCTGGATGCTTTTGGGAAACTCTTGTTCCACGTCGAGCTTGTTTTTAGGAGGAATTGCTGCTGCCAAACCCTCTCCAAGGATTTGGGGACCGATTTGGTCCAGTTTTGGGACCAATTCTTAGATTTCAGGCTCTGGGCAAGGCCCATCCCTTGCTTCCCTGCCCTCTTTTGGAGCCCCTCTTGGAGGCGGCTCCTCCCGGGATGTCGAGGCTCTGTCGGTTCATGCCGGGCACGGGAAACCGGGAGGGCACCGGGTGATGCCGGGGGAACCAGGGTGGTGCTCTGGGATCAAACCGGGCCTGCCGTGGGCATCTCCGGACCCAAAACACACCCGGTCCCGGCTCGTTCCCCCTCTCCCCCTCCGGTTTTGGGGCCGGTGTCCTGGCCCGGGACCCCCCTCTCCCCCAGGTCCTGGCCCGGGATGTGCCCCGGTGATCTGTCCCGGGACCCCCACCCCGGTCCCCTGGCTCGGGAACCGCCCCAGTCCTGGCCTGGGACCCCTCTCCCCCGGTCTCCTGGCCCCGGACTCCCCT
>NW_005054605.1:137807-157808 GCF_000277835.1 Geospiza fortis | reverse complement strand
TGGACCGGGATATACCGGGATGGGCACCGGGAGAGAGACTGGGATGGACCGGGATATACCGGGATGGGCACCGGGAGAGAGACTGGGATGGACCGGGATATACCGGGATGGGCACCGGGAGAGAGACTGGGATGGACCGGGATATACCGGGATGGGCACCGGGAGAGAGACTGGGATGGACCGGGATGTACCCCGATAGTGGCGGGGATAGATCAGGATGGGCACCGGGAGAGAGACTGGGATATGCCGTGATGGGCACCGGGAGAGAGGCTGGGGTGGACCGGGATATACTGGGATAGAGGCGGGGATAGATCAGTGTTGGCACCGAGATAAACCCGGGGATAGACCGGGATGCGCACTGGGGGACACCGGAATAGAGCGGGATGAGCACCAGAAAGGAGCGGGATAGAGCGTGGTTGGGGCTGCATGGGCACCGGGGATGCCCCGGTACGGCGGCGTGCACGGACACAGGCGGCGGGGCAGGACGAGTCACCGGGACACATGGGGATAGAGGCGCTGGGAGCACCCAGGAGATGCACTGAGGGTTCACTGGGACAAGAGGATCCCCCCCGGATTCCTGCAGGGCTAAAATCTCCCTCCAGCATGATTGGCAATTACCTCCATAGGAGCAGCCTCATCTTCTGCTGAAGGGCTCAGATTTGGATTCAAATTCTTTCCCGCTGCTACTTTTCTTTGTTATCAGCGTTTTATTCCCCTGCTTCCCTTGCTCTGCAGCGTCGGCATGAACAGGATCCGCATTCACGTGTTGCCGACGAGCCGGGGCCGCCTGACCCCGGTGCCGCGGCCTCAGGAGCCGCTGGCCTGCTCCTTCAGCCCCCGGCCCTGCTCCCAGCCCCGCCTGGAGGGGCAGGAATTCTGCATCAAGCACATCCTCGAGGACAGGAATGCTCCCTTCAAACAGTGCAGCTACGTGTCCACCAAGAACGGGAAGCGTTGTCCCAACGCTGCTCCCAAACCTGAGAAGAAGGATGGGTGAGTGGCTTTTCCTCCTGGTTTTCCAATTCTAAATTCTATGGAATTAAAACGGGGGGAGGTTTTATTCTTTGTCTTCCCTTTTGAAGGAATGACTGTGTCAGGGGGGATTTAGACTGGATTTTGGGAAAAGGTTCTTCCCCCAGTTGAGCAGCTCCTCAGGGCAGTGGTGACACTCACAGCCCTGCCAGAGCCCAAGGAGTGTTTGGATAATGCACCCAAGAACATGGTGGCATTTTGGGATGTCCTGTTTAAGGCCAGGAGTTGGACTTGATGATCCTTGTGTGTCCCTTTCAGGATACTCCATGATTCTTCTCTTTCAGCTGCTGCATTTGGGTTACCTCTGAGAAGCATCTCCTTTTTTCCAAAATGTTTTTAAGCTGGAGAAAGACTCCATGGAATTATTTGGGGACTGTGGGCTGTGCCCTGACCCAGCAGAAGGTGGCTGCAGCGCTCCAGGCCCTGCCCTGGATCTGTGTGTGCAGTCCCTCCCTCATCCCAGCACATCCTGTGCCAGGGGATAATCCCCAGAGCAGCCACTCAGATCCCTCTGGAGCTTTGGCCTGGTTGTGCTGCTCCTTCCCTTAGGCCTTTAAAATGCTCAAGGGGTGGAACAGTTGTGGATGATAGAGCACAGATTCCTGACTGGAGCATTGCTTCCAGGATTTACTGGGGTGTGGGCAGTGGTTGTCTCCACCCTGGTCCCTGTGCTAGAAAATGTGGGGAAGGCAGAGTCCAGTGAGGACATTTGGAAGGAGAAGAGCTCAAAAACTCACCCACCTCACTGTCTTTAACCAAAAGCTCTTTTTACTCCCCGCTGCTGGTGCCAGAGGCGATGTTGCCACAGTGGTGGGTGGGATCTCAGCATTCCCAGACTGGACCTGCTGTGAGAGATTCCAGGTGCCAGGTGCCTTGCTCAGGTGAAACCCTGCGTCCAGAGCTGCCTCCAGAGCTCAGGAAGCTTTTCCTGAACCCCCAGCTCAGGGAAAAAAAGTGGAGCAGTAGGAATAAGTCCAGAGATGAGCATGGAGCAGCTCTCTTAGAAGGAAAGGCTGAGAGAATTTGGATTGTTCTGGAGAAGAGAAGCTCAGAGGTGACCTAATTGTGGCTTTACAGTGTCTAAAGGAGCTGCAGGAAAGATAGATTATTTTCAAGGGGTGGAAGGGATGAATGGCTTCCCACTGCCAGGGGGCAGGCCCAGGTGGGATATTTGGACCAAATTTCTCCCTGTGAGGCTGGGGAGGCCTTGGAATGGATCTTCCAGAGAAGATGTGGCTGCTCCTGGATCCCTGGAAGTGTCCAAGGCCAGGTTGGACAGGGCTTGGAGCCACCTGGGGTAGTGGAAGGTGTTCCTGCTCATGGCAGAGGTGGAACTGGATGATCTTTACATTCCCAACCAATCCAAAGCATCCTGGGAGTCTGAAAATGCAGGAATGTGGAAAGTTTAGGAGCTATTCCAGGACTGGTGGCTGCTTCTTTGGAATGGCTGTGCTCATTTAAATGCCTTTAGAGGCCTCTTAAAAAGAGGATTTCCCCCCCACCCCCACTTTCTCTGGCACGAGGAAAACATGAAGATTTTAATCCCGGGATTATTGTGGCATTATCGTGCATTTAAACCAACATAGCTCAGAGCCTCAGGAATGCACTGAGGCAAAAGCAGAGCAGCAGGATCCAGGGGAGCTGCTCCTGTCAGTGTCCCCTCAGAATTTGGGTGCTCCTGAGGCTGCTGAGCTCTGCTGATGGAGGCAAACCTGGGCTGTGATTTGGTGTTTTGTAGCCACATTTCTCTTCACAGAGAAAAGCAAGGCCCAATTGTTCCCAAGAATATTTCTGGGATTCACATTCTCTGAACCTCAGAGGAAGGAAAAACAATTCTTACCGTTTGCTGTGCCTGTGTTTGTGCAAAAGTAGAATGCAACATGGAGATTGTTTACCCAAAGTGATGATGTTTTGTTTTGTTGGCATGTCAGGGCTGTGTGTGTGTGTGTGTTGTGACAGTCACGAGTTTCAGAATGTTGTGTGCAAGGTTGAGTGCTTGGCACATTCAGTTTAGATGTAATGTAAAATAGTACAGGATATTATAGTATAGAATATTTAAGTGTATATACTATATATAGCATCTACTATATATATAGTATACTATATATAGTATAACCCTATATATAATATATAGTGTATATATAGTATATACTATATATCATATACTACATATATAGTATACTGTATATAGAATATGAATATTTAGTATGTAGTATAGAATATTATAGTACATGTTTATATATATCATATGTAGTAATATATAGAATATATAATAGTATATGTGTATATATAGTGTATTATGGCATGTATATAGTATAGAATATTATAGTATATGTATATATATGTCTTATATAGTATAGTATATCTTATATATATCTTATATAGTATAGTATATTATAGTATAATATAATATAGTATATACTATACTATAATATTATAATATAGTATGATAAAGTAATTAATTAGCCTTCTGATATCGATGGAGTCCTCCTCATCATTCCTCCTTGGTTTAGATGTAATGTAATATAGTATAGTATAATATATATAGTGTGTGTATATATAGTATATACTATATATATAGTATACTATATATAGTATAACCCTATATATATAGTAAACCCCATATATATAATATATAGTATAATTATAGTATAGTATAATATATATAGTATATATAGTGCTATAAATATAATATATAGAATATAGTATATGTATATATATTGTAGTATGTAGTGTAGTATATATTATATATAGTGTAGTATACTATATATACTATATATATAGTATATACTACATTTATGTCATGTATATATAACATATATACATATATATAGTATATATAGTGTATATATACTCTATATATATAGTATATATATAGAGTATATACTACACTATAATATAGTATGGTATAATAAAGTAATTAATTAGCCTTCTGATATCAATGAAGTCCTCCTCATCATTCGTCCTCCATCATTCCTCCTCTTCATTCCTCCTCCTCAGCACAGCTATACTGTTTGGTGATGGTGGAGGGATTCCAGCAGCAGCAGCTGGGAGACCAGGCTGGGGAGGAGTGGGGTGCTCAAATCAGCTTTTACCTTCTTCCTACCCAAATTCCTGCACGATGCTGAGCCCTGCTTTGTCCCACAGCACCTCGTTCTGCGCGGAGCACGCCCGGCGCAACGCGCTGGCACTGCAGGCTCAGGTGAAGAAATCCAACCCCGGGCCCGTGGGTGAGACCCTGCTGTGCCAGCTGAGCTCCTATGCCCGGGCAGAGCTGGGCAGCCAGAGCGCCGAGAGCAGCCGCAGCGAGGCCAGCCGCATCCTGGGTGAGCTCTGAGCCCCTTGCCTTGAGCTTTTAGCCTCTGGTTTTTACAAATCCTGTGCGGGTACTTGTTGTTGGGTTTTCTGGGTCTGGATTGCAGGTACTTGAGACAGTAATTCGTGTTCAGACTCAAGTGTTTATTATTTCTTATCAGAAAAACAGCCTCACTGCTGTGAGTTCAGCAGCAAGGCACAAAATGGCCAACAGTCTCTTGTTCCAAGGTCTTTTAAGACTAAACTATCCAATTAAGAGCTGACACCTAGATTTTGCCTTTTAACCCAAGAACTGATCCCCTTTTGATACCTGGATTATTTTCCCTTTTAACCCAAGAACTGATCCCAAAGAACTGATCCCCTTTTGGCACCTGGATTATTTCCCCTTTTAACCCAAGAACTGATCCCAAAGAGCCCCCAATGCTGACTGGAATTCTGTGGTTCCTGGGAGGGCTGAGGCATCATTCCCAGTGTGTTCTGGAATTCTGTGGTTCCTGGGAGGGCTGAAGCATCATTCCCAGTGTGTTTTGGTTGTTCTGGTTGTTCCAAACTGGGAGGTTTCCTGTTGTTTCCTGCTCCATGTCCCTCACTCAGAGTTTTGGGGTGGAAAATTCCCTCTGTTCATGAGGCAGAGCCTGCTCAGCTCCATGGGGCTGAGCTCCAGGGTGTCCCTGGCCATCCTGGGATGGGGCTGAGCTCCAGGGTGTCCCTGGCCATCCTGGGGTGTGGGACAGTGTCCCGTCACTCTGCTGCTGTGTCTTGCAGACGAGGACAGCTGGAGTGACTGCGAGCAGGACCCTGTCACCGTGGAACAGACGTGGCGTGGGGACCCTGACAGTGAAGCTGACAGCATCGACAGCGACCAGGAAGATCCCCTCAAGTAGGCTGGGGGAGTAGTTAAATTTATATTTTGGGAGGGCTCAGCCTGGAACCCAGACTCTTGAGAAAAAACCCACGGGATCCCCAGACCCTTCAGGGATCAGCCCTGAGAGACCCTCACATCCTTTAGGGTCTCATCCCTGAGGGACCCCCAGACTCTTGAGCAGAAAAAAAACATGGGATCCTCAGACCCTTCAGGGATGAACCCTGAGGCGCCTCCACACCCTTTGGTGGTTTATTCCTGCAGGACCCCCAGACTCTTCAGCAGCCCCAGACCCTTCAGGGATCAACCCTCAGGGACCCCCACACCCTTTGGGGGGATCAGTCTCCAGGAACCCCCCCAAACAGACCCTATTTCCCTGGGTTTTCCAGGCATGCTGGTGTGTACACAGCTGAGGAGGTGGCTCTGATCATGAGGGAGAAGCTGATCCGCCTCCAGTCCCTCTACATCGACCAGTTCAAGCGGCTCCAGCACCTCCTGAAGGAGAAGAAACGCCGTTTCCTGCACAGCAGGAAGGGAGAGCACGAGGCCATCGGTGAGCCCAGACCTCCTGCCTGAGGGCGGGCACAGAAATCTGCTAAAAATGGGGGATTTGGGCCTTTCTAGAGGCAGATTTCAGAGCAGGGTAAGGGGAGGGTTCCACACTCAGTGTTTCATTGAGGAGATGGGGAAGTGGATGGAGCACAAGGAGAAGGATCTGGAGAACTGGGATGGGGCTGAGCCTGGAGAAAAGGGAGCTCAGGTGGGACCATCTCACTCTGTAACTCCCTGACAGGAGAGTGCAGCCAGATGGGGGTCAGGTATCGACGATATTGATGGAGTCCTCCTCATCATTCCTCCTTTGTTTAGATGTATTGTAATATAGTACATCTATAATAATAATGTATAGTATAATATAGTGTACTATACTATACTATATAATGTACTATATAATGTATAGTATATAGTGTATATATAGTACTATATATAGTACATAGAATATATAAAGTATAGAATATTATATGGTATACTATATATAGTATGTACTATATATAGTATATACTATATATATAGTATACTACATATAGTATAACCCTATACATATATAATTATAGTATAATTATAGTATAGTATTATATATAGTGTATATATAGTACCATATATATAGTATATAGAATGTATAGAATATAATAGTACGTGTGTATATATATAATATATATAGTATATAGTATAGTATATTATAGTATAATATAGTATGTGCTATACTATATATATAATCTATATACTATATATAGGTACTGTATATATAGATACTATACTCTATATATACTATATATAGTATATATATAGTATATACTATATATAGTATATATATAGTATATACTATATATAGTATATATATAGTATATACTATATATAGTATATATATAGTATATACTATATATAGTATTTACTATATATAGTATATATATAGTATATACTATATATAGTATATATAAATATATATAGTAAATATAATATATATAGTATAGAATATCATTGTATATGTATATAATATAGTATATGTATGTAATATAATATTCTATACTATATACTATATATATTATATGCATATACTATGATATTCTATACTATATATAATATATATAGTATAGAATATCATAGTATATGCATATAATATATAGAATATCATAGTATATGCATATAATATATATAGTATATAGTATAGTATATTATAGTGTAATACAGTATATGCTATACTATAATACTATAAATAGTGTAATATATCTGCTCCCACGGAACAACAAGACAAAAGGAGACAAAAGGAAATGGCCTCAAACTATGCCAGGGGAAGTTTGAGGTGGGCATCAAGAGGATTTCTGTATGGAAAAGGTGGTCAGGCATTGGAAATGCCCAGGGAGGTGTTCGGTGAACAGCTGGACATTGCACTCAGTGCTCTGATCTGCTTGGCAAGGTGGGGATCAGTCACAGGTTGGACTCTGATCCCGGAGAGCTCTCCCAGCCTGAGTGATTCCATGATTCTGTGCTGGTCCTGTGCCCAGAGATCCCTATCACTGCAGTTCCAAAGCTTGTGCATTTCTTTGCTCTTCAGAGCTTGCAGCGTTGGCAGGAAATGAGCTATAATGGTAATTCTGAGACAAAAGTGCTTATTTTGTACTGGGATTTCCTGTTTTTTCCTTTTACGAACAAAAAATATTCATCCATAAGGCCCTTGGTGTGTGGACAGGAGCTGGTTCCAGTAACACCAGTGCTGCTGTACTGGCTTATTCCTCCTTAGCAGCTTTCCCTCTGCCTCTGCTGGCATTCTGTCTGTGCAGAGCGTGCTTTTGAAAGCAGGAATTCCCAGTTCAACAGAGGCAAAACCGAGTTGTGTAACCGATCCAAAGTATTGCAGAGCAAAGGGCTCTTTTTTTCCAGCATCATCCTTTAATAGCTCATCCTGGAAAACGCCATAATTCAGCTCAGGCTCAAGTAAAAATAACCAGGAGTTTGGTACATACCAATTTTGCAGAACTCTTTTTAGCAAATGAGGCAGAGAAAAGCAGATCCTGAGCGTTGCCCTGTAATTACACCAGGAATGCTGGCAGGAAGCTTCCAGAACTCGCACAGGAGTGCCCTGGAATTTGACAAATTTCTATTCTGCTGAAATCACAGTGCACAGGAGCGGCTTGAATTATTTTTAAAGGAGATTTTAAAAATACTCTGTGGGTTCCTGGTGGTCCAGGAGAGGTCAGGATGAATTTTGGGACGGAACCTGCACCGCCAGGCGTCACCCAAAGCTGGTGCTGCGGATGGAGCCCTCAAATCCCCCAAATCCAGGCAGATTTCCTGACTTTTCCTTTATTCCTGCAGGGAGCAGCCTCCTGACAGGGCCAGAGGGGCTGATGGCCAAGGAGAGGGAGAACCTGAAGAGGCTCAAGTGCCTCCGGCGTTACCGGCAGCGCTACGGCGTGGAGGCTCTGCTGCACCGGCAGCTCCGCGAGCGCCGCGTCCTGGCCACCGACGGCGCGGCCCAGCAGGTCCGTGGGGACGTCCTGGAGGGCTCTGTCCTCTCCTGTCGTTCTGGGAGTGACCCCAGGCTCTGGCAGATTGTCCCATGGAACGCCCTTCCTGCAAGGGTGCCGCTCTGCTGGGGTTGGAGAAGCTTCTGGGGTTGGAGATTCTGGATCTGTGGTAGCTCCTGTCCTTCCTACAAGGCTCTTGTAGCTCCTGTAGGAGCTCTTGGGTTTGGAGAAGCAGCTCCTGGGATTGTTGTGGGAGCTCTTGGGTTTGGAGAAGCAGCTCCTGGGATTGTTGTGGGAGCTCTTGGGTTTGGAGAAGCAGCTCCTGGGATTGTTGTGGGAGCTCTTGGGTTTGGAGAAGCAGCTCCTGGGATTGTTGTGGGAGCTCTTGGGTTTGGAGAAGCAGCTCCTGGGATTGTTGTGGGAGCTCTTGGGTTTGGAGAAGCAGCTCCTGGGATTGTTGTGGGAGCTCTTGGGTTTGGAGAAGCAGCTCCTGGGATTGTTGTGGGAGCTCTTGGGTTTGGAGAAGCAGCTCCTGGGATTGTTGTGGGAGCTCTTGGGTTTGGAGAAGCAGCTCCTGGGATTGTTGTGGGAGCTCTTGGGTTTGGAGAAGCAGCTCCTGGGATTGTTGTGGGAGCTCTTGGGTTTGGAGAAGCAGCTCCTGGGATTGTTGTGGGAGCTCTTGGGTTTGGAGAAGCTCCTGGGGTTGTTGTGGAGAAGCTCCTGGGGTTGTTGAGGTTTGTGGGAGCTTCTAGATCTGTGGTAGCTCCTGTGTGTGCAAGAGCTCTGAGGTCTGTGGGAGCTCTTGGTGTCCACACCTTGAATGCTGGGGTCGGTTTTGGGCTCCTTGCAGCAAGAAAGATTTTGAGGGTCAAATCCAGAGAAGGGAAAGGGACTGGAGCACAAGAAGGGTCTGGAAAACTCCTGAGGAATGAAGGAGCTGGGGGAGCTCATCCTGGAGAAAAGAGAGCTCAGGGTGTTTGGAGGCTTGAGGATTTTTGGGAGCTCACAGGTTGTGGAAGATCATGGGTTATGGAAGATCATGGGTTTGTCAAGGCTCTCAGGTTTTTGGGAGCTCCTGGGTCTGTAGGAGCTCATGGGTTATGGGACCTCATGGGTTTGTCAAGGTTCTCAGGGTTTTTGGGGGCTCCTGGGTGTGTAGGAGCTCCTGGGTTATGGAAGATCATGGGTTTGTCAAGGCTCTCAGGTTTTTGGGAGCTCCTGGGTCTGTAGGAGCTCATGGGTTATGGGACCTCATGGGTTTGTCAAGGCTCTCAGGGTTTTTGGGATCTCTTGGGTCTCTGGGAGCTCCTGCCTCTGAGTGAGTCCATTCCAGTGCCTAAAAGAGGCTCAATAAAAAAAGAGTGGGAGTTTTAAATAGGCATCCAGTGACAGGACAAGAGGAAATGGTTTTAAACTAAGACATGAGAGGTTTAGATGGGATATTGGGAACAAATTCCTCCCTGTGAGGGTGGGGAGGCCCTGGAATGGATTTCCCAGAGCAGCTGTGGCTGCCCTATTCCTCAAGTGCTCAAGACCGGGTTGGATGTGGCTTAGAGCAGCTTGGGACAGTGGAATGTGTCCTTGCTGTGGGAAAAGGAGCTTTAAGGTGTCTCCCAACCCAAACCATTCCATGATTTCAGGCTCACACCACCCGCTCCAGCCAGCGCTGCTTGGCCTTTGTGGACGATGTGCGATGCTCCAACCCATCCCTGCCGCTGACCCGGCACTGCCTCACACGTATCCTTTGATCCCAACCTCTCCCTGGGTGTTTTGCAGCAGTTTTCCCCCTGGCTGTGCCTCTTTTCTCCCTCCCTGGCCCTGAATCAAGGCCCTCGGTTTGCTGTAGCCGTTGGTTTCAAGCAGGAGCCCAGAGGAAATGTCTCCCCTGTCTGTTGGTGCTCCCATCCCATGGATCAGCCAATTCGTGTGGGAGCAACAAAAGTTTGGGCTGGGCTGGTCCCAGGGGTGCTCCTGTCGAGGTCTCCTGGATCCAGAGCACCCAAAAATCCCAAAGTGGGAATTTCACTTGGAAACAGAGAATCCAGGCAGGCCTGAGCTGAGGGGATGTGCATGGATCCCCTCCAGGGATGGGGATTCCACCTCCTTGAGCAGCTCTTCCAATGTCTGACCACCCTTTCCACGTAAGAAATTCCTCCTGATGAATTCAGAAATCCCTGATGAGCTCAGAAATTCCTTCTGATGTGTTCAGAAATCCCTGATGAGCTCAGAAATCCTCCTGATGAATTCAGAAATCCCTGATGAGTTCAGAAATCCTCCTGATGAATTCAGAAATCCTCCTGGTGAGTTCAGAAATTCCTCCTGATGAATTCAGAAATTCTCCTGATAAATTCAGAAATTCCTCCTGATTAATTCAGAAATTCCTCCTGATGTGTTCAGAAATCCTCCTGATGAGTTCAGAAATCCATGATGAATTCAGAAATCCATGATGAATTCAGAAATTCCTCCTGAGGAATTCAGAAATCCATGATGAATTCAGAAATTCCTCCTGATGAATTCAGAAATTCCTCCTGATGAGCTCAGAAATCCCTGATGAGCTCAGAAATTCCTCCTGATGAATTCAGAAATCCTCCTGATGAATTCAGAAATCCCTGATAAGCCCAAAAATTCCTCCTGATGAATTAAGAAATTCCTGATGAATTCAGAAATCCTCCTGGTGAGTTCAGAAATCCTCCTGATGAATTCAGAAATCCTCCTGGTGAGTTCAGAAATTCCTCCTGATGAATTCAGAAATCCCTGATAAGCTCAAAAATTCCTCCTGATCAATTCAGAAATCCTCCTGATGAATATATGGGATCAAGGATTCCCCAGTATGGGATGACCCCAAATACGGAATCAAGGATTCCCCAGCTCAGGGATGACCTCCAATATGAGATCAAGGATTCCCCAATATGGGGTCAAGGATCCCCCAATATGAGATCAAGGATTCCCCAATATGGGATCAAGGATTCCCCAATATGGGATCAAGGATCCCCCAATATGAGATCAAGGATTCCCCAATATGGGATCAAGGATCCCCCAATATGGGATCACCCCCAAATATGGGATTAAGGATCCCCCGATATGGGATCAAGGATTCCCCAATATGGGATCGAGGATTCCCCAATATGGGATCAAGGATTCCCCAGCTCAGGGATTTGTGGGAGGTGCTGGGTTTGTGTGAGCTCTTGGGGTTATCAGAGTTCCTGTGTCTTTTGGAACTCTGGGTTTGTGGGAATTGCTGGGTTTGTGAGAGCTCCTGGGTCTGCAGGAGCTCCTGAGTTTTTGGGACCTCTTGGGTCTTGAAGAGTTTTCAGATTTCTTGGGAAATTCTGCATTTTTTAGAGCCCTTGGGGTTTTTTTTCCCTGGAGTTCTCATACTTCCCCAGCCCTATGCAGGGAGCAGGAGCTGGAAGCTGCCTTTGTTTCTCTCTAACCACCACAGACCTCAAAATAAAACCAGGAGAAATCCCATAAAACAGCCAGAGAAGCTGCTGCTGGCAGCTGGTGCTCCGGGGAGGGAGGGAAGAGCTGGGTCTGCCTCTCAGTGACACAAACAAGCTTTTCCTGGGGCAGCTGATAACATCTGATAACATCTGTGGCTTTTCTGGGGCTCTGTTTGTTTCCAGGAGCTGGATTGTTTGTGACAGGGCATTAAAGGGATGGGGGAAAGCTGGGAGGTTCCAGATGGAGCCTGGGGTTTTTGTCCTCTTGGCAATCTGTGCTTTTGGCTACCAGTAAAGTCAGTGCTGGAGCTGGGAGTTGCTCCAGGAGATGAAAATCTGATTTCCCCACTCCCTGTTCCCTCACCACATCTTCCCTTGGGTGTCCCAGGTCCTTTTCTCTTGGTGGGCTCTGACTTTGCTGCCAGCCCGGATTCTGGCTCCCCACAGCCTGCCAGGAAGTGAATTCCTGAGAAATCCTTGGAGAAGGGAGGAGAGGAGGGAGGGGTGAATCTCAAACCCAGCCAGCTTTAAGAAACTGGCTTAAATTTGGTGTCTTTTCCCAATTTTATGTGGATTTGGGATTTTTTTTTCCCCCCCCCTCCCACACTGCTGTGTGAGGAAATTGCAGTTGGGATGATCCTGGTTGGAAGGGGATGGAAGAGGAGGAAAGGGTTGGAAGAAAAGGATGGGGATCAGAAAAGGAGAAAGAGAAATGGAAGAGGAGGAAGGAACAGGAAGAAAAGGTTGGAAGAAGTGAATAGGGATTGAAAAAGGAAAGGATGAAAAGGATGGGGATCAGAAAAGGAGAAAGGGATGGAAGAGAAAGAGGTTGGAAGAAAAGGATGGGGATCAGAAGAGGAGAAAGGGATGGAAAAAGAGGATGGGATGGGAAGAAAATGTTGGAAGAAGTGAATGGGGGTTCAAAAAGAGGAAGGGGTGAAAAGGGTGGGGATCAGAAAAGGAGAAAGAGAAATGGGAGAGGAGGAAGGGATGGGAAGAAAAGGTTGGAAGAAGTGAATGGGGGTTGAAAAAAAGGAAAGGATGAAAAGGATGGGGATCAGAAAAGGAAAAAAAATGGAAGAAGAGGAAGGGATGGGAAGAAAAGATTGGAAGAAGTGAATGGGGGTTCAAAAAGAGGAAGAAAAGGATCAGGATCAGAAGAGGAGAAAGGGATGGAAAAAGAGGAAGAAATAGGAATAAAATGTTGGGAGAAGTGAATGGGGGTTGAAAAAGAGGAAGGTTGGAAGAAAAGGATGGGGATCAGAAGAGGAGAAAAGGATGGAAGAGGAGGAAAGGGTTGGAAGAAAAGGTTGGAAGAAGTGAATTGGGGTTGAACAAGAGGAAGGGGTGGGAAGAAGAGAAAGATTAAAAGAGGAGAAAAAGGAGGAGTGGAGTCAGAAGAGGAGGATGGGATGAGAATAGGGCTTGGAAGAAGAGGATGGGTGTGGGAAGAGGAAGAAGGGGTTGGGAGGTGATGGGTTCAGAGCAGGCTGGGTTCTCATCTGTAGCTCCTTTGCCTCTGGATCACTGTGCAAGTGTGATGCAATTGAAGCAGAGTTTCTGTTTGGGATTAAAGGCAGGAAATCCCATTTACACCTCTGGCAGGAACAGGTTTTCCACTGGGAAGGAAAACGCAACGAGAAAATAGAAACAGCATAAGTAAAACGCTGGCTGTGGGAGAGGCATTGTGTGTGCTGGGATCTCCCTGCCCCTGGGGCTGGAGCTGCTCATTTCCCATGGATTTCTGCAAACAAAAGTTAATCCTGAGCCTTTGTGCCACCCAGCTGAGAATCTGAGTGGTTTCCAGGGATCCAGCCACATCTGCCAGCCCCCATGGTGGGGGGTTGTGGCTGTTGTCCCAGTTTTCCATCGTGGAAATGGTGTCACCCACATCCCTGGGCATTGGGGTGCAGCTCTGGCATCTGCATTCCTGATCTGGGGGAAATTGGGAGGGTTTAACACCATTTGTGGGGGAATTGGGAGCATTTCTCAGCGTTTATCCCTCTGGATCCCCCAGTATGGGATCAAGGATTCCTCAGCTCAGGGATAACCCCCAAATAAGGGATTGAGCATCCCCCAGCTCAGGGATAACCCCAAAATGGGATCAAGGATCCCTCAGCTCAGGGATGAGCCCCAATAGGAGATTAAGGATCCCTAAATATGGGATTAAAGATTCCCCAATATGGGATCCAGGATCCCCAAATATGGGATTAAGGATTCCCCAATATGGGATGACCCCCAGTATGGGATCAAGGATTCCTCAGCTCAGAGATGACCCCCAAATAAGAGATTAAGGATCCCCCAGCTCAGGGATAACCCCAAAATGGGATCAAGGATCCCTCAGCTCAGGGATGAGCCCCAATATGGGATCCAGGATCCCCAAATATGGGATCAAGGGTCCCCCAGCTCAGGGATCACCCCCAAATGGGATCAAGGATCCCCAAATATGGGATTAAAGATTCCCCAATATGGGATCAAGGATTCCCCAGCTTGGGGATGACCCCCAAATATGGGATTAAGGATTCTTCAGCTCAGGGATCACCCCCAAATAGGGGATTAAGGATCCCCCAACTCAGAGATGAGCTCCAGTATGGGATTAAGGATGTTTCAGCTCAGGGATGAGTCCCAGTATGGGATCAGGGATTCCCCAGCTCAGGAATGACCCCCAAATAAGGAATCAAGGATTCCCCAATATGGCATGACTCCCAATATGGGATCAGGGATTCCCCAGCTCAGGGATGACCCCCAAATATGGGATCAGGGATTCCCCAATATGGGATGACTCCTAATATGAGATCAAAAATTCCCCAGCTCAGGGATGACCCCCAAATATGGGATCAGGGATCCCCCAGCTCAGGAATGACCCTCAATATGAGATGACCTCAAATGTGGGATCAAGGATTCCCCAGCTCGGGATGACCCCCAATATGGGATCAAGGATTCCCCAATATGGCATGACTCCCAATGTGGGATCAAGGATTCCCCAGTATGGGATCACCCCAATTCTCTGCCTGTACCTCTGCTGCTTTCCTTGACCTCCTGTTCCCAGATATCTGCCAGGATACCAACCAGACCCTTTTCAAGCCTTGCCAGGGCTCTGAGGAGGTTCCCTGCAACAAGCCCGTGCCCGTGAGCCTGTCAGAGGAGCCCTGCTGCCCCCTGCACCTGCGGCTGCCCCCCCAGATGTACGTGCCAGAGCAGGTGCTGGCTGTGCCCCAGGAGCTGGGGGCAGCCCCCACGGAGCTGTACCTGAGTGCGGCCGAGCTGCAGCCCACCGAGAGCTTGCCCCTGGAATTCAGTGATGTAAGTGGCAAAGCTGGGAGTGCTTTCCAGGTCCCCCCTGCGGTGGGAGAGGAGGTTCTTCCAACCCTTTCTTCCCATCCCTTTCCTCTTCTTGCATTTCTCTTTCTCCCCTTCTGATCCCCATCCTTTTCTTCCCACCCCTTCCTGGTTTTGAACCCCCATTCACTGCTTCCAACCCTTTCCTCCTCTTCCACCTGAGAGCCCACCTGGGATGGGAGAGGACGTTCTTCCAGCCTTTCCTTCCCACCCCTTCCTCTTTTTGAACCCCCGTTCACTTCTTCCAACCTTTTCTTCCCATCCTTTCCTCCTCTTCCGTTTCTCTTTCTCCTTTTCTCATCCCCATCCTTTTATTCCAACCTACCTCTCTTTTTCAACCTCTTTCAATCTCTTTCTCTTCTTTTCACCCCTTCCTCTTTTTCAACCTCCATTCACTTCTCCCAACTTTTTCTTCCAACTCTTTCCTCTTCTTCCATCCCTTTCTCCCTTTCTGACCCCCATCTTTTTCTTCCCACCCCTTCCTTTTTTCAATCCCCATTCACTTCTTCCAACCTTTTCTTCCCATCCTTTCCTCCTCTTCCATTTCTCTTTCTCCTTTTCTTCCCACCCCTTCCTGTTTTTCAACCTCTTTCAATCTCTTTCTCTTCTTTTCACCCTTTCCTCTTTTTAAACCCCAATTCACTTCTTCCAAACTTTTCTTCCTATTCCTTCCTCCTCTTCCATCCTTTTCTCTTTTTCTGACCCCCATCTTTTTCTTCCAACCCCTTCCTCTTTTTCAATCCCCATTCACTTCTTCCAAACTTTTCTTCCCATCCCTCCCTCCTCTTCCATTTCTCTCTGATCCCCATCCTTTCCTTCCCACCCCTTCCTCTTTTTCAACCTCTTTCAATCTCTTCATGGTTCTTCCAGAGAAGATGTGGCTGCTCCTGGATCCCTGGAAGTGTCCAAGGCCAGGTTGGACAGGGCTTGGAGCCACCTGGGGTAGTGGAAGGTGTTCCTGCTCATGGCAGAGGTGGAACTGGATGATCTTTACATTCCCAACCAATCCAAAGCATCCTGGGAGTCTGAAAATGCAGGAATGTGGAAAGTTTAGGAGCTATTCCAGGACTGGTGGCTGCTTCTTTGGAATGGCTGTGCTCATTTAAATGCCTTTAGAGGCCTCTTAAAAAGAGGATTTCCCCCCCACCCCCACTTTCTCTGGCACGAGGAAAACATGAAGATTTTAATCCCCGGATTATTGTGGCATTATTGTGCATTTAAACCAACACAGCTCAGAGCCTCAGGAATGCACTGAGGCAAAAGCAGAGCAGCAGGATCCAGGGGAGCTGCTCCTGTCAGTGTCCCCTCAGAGTTTGGGTGCTCCTGAGCTCTGCTGTTGGAGGCAAACCTTGGATCTCCTTTGGAATTTGGTGATGGAGAAGGGAATTCCAACAGCAGGAGCTGGGTCAGATCAGATCCCAGCCCCTTTCTGTGCAAACACGAGGTGATTTTTTGGGGTTAGAAAGGAAAAACAAGACTGATTTCCCTCATCCTGTCCTTTGAGAGGGTTCTGAGCTCCCTCTGGAGTGCTGCAGATTCATGGAAGCTCCTGAGGGCATCTGTGTTGTGTCTCACCTCGTGCCGGGCTGGGGAGGCGCCGCTCCTGAGTCACGGGGATGTCACCCTCGTGTCAAACCCCCTTTGGAGCCAAAACAGATCCCAGCCTCTCACAGATCCCAGCCTCTCCTGAATCCCAGCTTTTCCTGAATCCCAGTTTCTGCTGAATCCCAACTTCTCACAAATCCCACCCTCTCCTGAATCCCAGCTTTTCCTGAATCCCAGCTTCTGCTGAATCCCAACCTCTCACAAATCCCAGCTTTTCCTGAATCCCAGTTTCTGCTGAATCCCAACTTCTCACAAATCCCACCCTCTCCTGAATCCCAGCTTTTCCTGAATCCCAGCCTCTCACAAATCCCAGTTTCTCACAAATCCCAGCCTCTCCTGAATCCTGAATGTGTGTGACATCCCAGGAGAGGGTGGGGATGTTCCAGATGTCCCCTGGAATGTATGTGACATCCTGGGGATGGTGGGGATGTTCCAGGTGTCCCCTGGAGTGTGTGTGACATCCAGGAGATGGGGGACTGCTCTGGGGGTCCCCATGAATGTGTGTGACATCCTGGAGAGCAGGGATTGCTCTGGGGGTTCCCAGGTGTGTGTGTATGACATCCTCGATTGCTCTGGGGGGTCCCGTGGAGTGTGTGTGACATCCTGGAGAGAGTGGGGATGTTCCAGGGGTCCCCAGGAATGTGTGTGACATCCAGGAGATGGGGGACTGATCTGGGGGTCCCCTGAAGTGTGTGTGTGACATCCTGGAGAGAGTGGGGATGTCCCAAGTGTCCCCTGAAATGTGTGTGACATCCTGGAGAGCAAGGACTGATCTGGGGGTCCCCATGAATGTGTGTGACATCCTGGATGGCTCTGGGGGTCCCCAGAAAGGTGTGATTGGACCCTGTCAGAGCCATTGCAGGTGCTGGAGGGACACTTTGGGGACAGCACATGGCGCTGGCCTCCAGCTGGTGTGTCCCTCAGCAGTGCCAGCCGGGATCATGGCATTGCAGGAGGAGGAGGGGGTTCCTGGGGTGTGTTCCTGCCCAGGCACCCCCTTGGCATGGTTCCCACTCCTCCTCCTCCTCCTCCCTGCCTTCCTCCTCCCTTTCCTGCCACTCCAGAGCCTCCTCAGCCCCCTCCTCCTGTTGAGCTGTGTTTTCCCTGCCAGGACCTGGACGTGGTGGGCGATGGGATGCAGTGCCCCCCGTCCCCTCTGCTCTTTGACCCTTCTGTGAGCCTGGATCCATCCCTGAGGGACATGGCCGAGGCTCCCATCGACATCCTGGCCCTGGAGGAGCCCGACAGGGGCAGCTCCTGCACCCCCCTGATCCCTGCAGCCCAGGGCTCTGCCCAGGTATGGCCGGGTGGGACTGATCCCCCCACCTTGGGATGGGTTCTTCTCTTCCCTCCTCTTCCTCCCACTCAGCAGCTCCAGAGCCTGGGTGTGCCCGTGGTCTGGGTGGCATCAGGAGTGCCAGGGTGGCGGTGGCAGCCCCTGAGGTGGCTCTGTGGGTGGCACCCTCGTCCTGGGGATGTCTGGGACAATGGGGATGTCTGGGATGCCCTTGGAACCTCTTAATCCCAGCTTGGGGGGGTTTAAAGGAGTTGTTTCCCAGCCCAGGGGTTCTCCTTTCTTCCTTGGAGTCTTAGTTTTCATTTTCACTGGGATAACTGAAATTTGTTCCTGTTTAGAGCCTGGGGCTTTTTTGGGGTGTCCTTACAGGGGCAGGTGATGTCACCCAGATGTCACCCACTGTCCTGTCATGGCTCCAAGTTTTGGGGTGAGGGGGACACATCCCAGGGACTCTCCTTTTTTCCTTGGAGTTACTTTTCACTGGGATAACTGAAATTTGTTCCTGTTTAGAACCTGCGGCTTCTTTGGGGTGGGTTAATTTTCACTGGGATAACTGAAATTTCTCATTCTGTCTGGAACTTGGGGCTTCTTTGGGGTGTCCCCACAGGCACAGGGGATGTCACCCACTGTCCTGTCATGGTGTAAAAGCCAGGTTTTGGGGTGGGGAGGGGCTCTGACTGAAGACCCCCAGTTTTTCTGTAGCTGTTGGTTTCAAGCAGGAGCCCAGAGCAAAATCCCTCCCGGTCTGTTGGTGCTCCCACCCCGTGGAGTTCCCAGTTCGTGTGGGAGTGACACTGCCCGCCCCAGGCTGGCTCCCAGCACCCCCTGCCACGTCCCTGTGCTGTCCCAGCAGTTTCACCTCCCTTTGCCCTGTGCTGTCCCAGCAGTGTCACCTCCCTTTGCAGCCCCAGGAGCAGCAGCAGCCACAGGGAACGGCCTCGACCAGCCCAGCCAAGGGAGCCAACGGGAGCCTGGAGCCGGGAGCTGTGGGCTGAGCCCGGTGTGGGACCCTCAGCGTGGGACCTGGGGGGGCTGGAGAGCTGCTCCAGTGCCAGGAGGAGCTGCAGCTCCAGCTCTGCTGATTCTGCAACCACAGAAACCCCAAAAACCCCAGGATGGGGCTCCAGAGCCTCCCAACATCTGTGGGGATGGAATGGCCACGGGAGGGAAATCACCAAATTCTGGGGGACACCTGGAGGACCTGGGGGGGCTGGAGAGCTGCTCCAGTGCCAGGAGGAGCTGCTGTGCTGATTCTGCAGCCACAGAAACCCCAAAAACCCCATCCAGACCTTCCTGTCCTCTGTGGGGATGGAGCTGGGGACAGAAATCACCAAATTCTGGGGGACCCTCACCGTGGGACCTGGGTGGTTTTGAGACCTTCTCCAGTGTCAGGATGAGCTGCAGCTCCGGATCTGCTGATTCTGCAGCCACAGAAACCCCAAAAACCCCAGGATGGGGCTCCAGACCTTCCTGTCCTCCATGGGGATGGAATGGCCACGGGAGGGAAATCCCCAAATTCTGGGGAACAGAAATCCCCAAATACTGGGGAACTGAAATCCCCAAATTCTGGGGAACTGAAATCCCCAAATTCTGGGGGTCTCTGCCACACCCTGGCGGGTGGGTGTGCTGATGTGGCCCTGTGAGGTTTTGGGGGGACAGAGGTTCCATTCTGTGGGTGTCCCCCCCATAATAAAGCGATGGAGGTGGGTGCTCGGTGTCCTTGTGTCGTGATGAGCCCGGGATTTGGGGTGTTTGGGGTTCCCTAGGGATGTTTGGGGTGTCCTGGGGGGTGTTTGGGGCTGGTTGGGGTGTCCTGGGGGATGTTTGGGGGTGTCCTGGGGTTTTTGGGGTTCTCTGAGGTGTTTGGGGTGCCCTTGGGGGGTCTCGGTGTCCTGAGCAGGGTGTTTGGGGCTGGTTGGGGTTCCCTGTGGGATGTTTGGGGTGTCCTGGGGTGTTTGGGGTTCCCTGAGGGGTGTTTGGGGTTCCCTGAGGGGTGTTTGGGGTTCACTGAGGGGTGTTTGGGGTTCCCTGGGGGGGTCTCGGTGTCCCCGGTCCCGGACCCCGCTGCTGTCAGACCCGACCGCT
>NW_005054605.1:135601-137371 GCF_000277835.1 Geospiza fortis | reverse complement strand
CCGGGCAGCGGGAGGGTGGGGGGTGATCCCGGGGGTGGCCCCGGTGGGTGGCGATCCCGGTGCGTCCCCGCTGTGTCCTCGGCTGTCCCCGGTGCATGCTGGGCTGTCCCTGCTGTCCCCAGAGCATCCCGGCTGTCCCTGCAGTGTCCCCAGTATCCCCAGTGCACCCTGACTGTCCCCAGGGTGTCCCCAGTGTCCCCAATGCACCCTGGCTGTCCCTGCAGTATCCTCAGTGTCCCCATTGCACCCCCGCTGTCCCCAGAGCATCCCGGCTGTCCCCAGAGTGTCCCTAGTGTCCCCAGTGCATCCTGACTGTCCCTGCAGTGTCCCCAGTGCACCCAGACTGTCCCCAGGGTGTCCTCAGAGCATTCCGGCTGTCCCCAGTGACCCAATGCACCCCGGGTGTCCCCAGTGTCCCCAGTGCATCCTGACTGTCCCTGCAGTGTCCCCAGTGCACCCAGACTGTCCCCAGGGTGTCCTCAGAGCATTCCGGCTGTCCCCAGTGACCCAATGCACCCCGGGTGTCCCCAGTGTCCCCAGTGCATCCTGACTGTCCCTGCAGTGTCCCCAGTGCACCCAGACTGTCCCCAGGGTGTCCTCAGAGCATTCCGGCTGTCCCCAGTGACCCAATGCACCCCGGGTGTCCCCAGTGTCCCCAGTGCATCCTGACTGTCCCTGCAGTGTCCCCAGTGCACCCAGACTGTCCCCAGGGTGTCCTCAGAGCATTCCGGCTGTCCCCAGTGACCCAATGCACCCCGGGTGTCCCCAGTGTCCCCAGTGCATCCTGACTGTCCCTGCAGTGTCCCCAGTGCACCCAGACTGTCCCCAGGGTGTCCTCAGAGCATTCCGGCTGTCCCCAGTGACCCAATGCACCCCGGGTGTCCCCAGTGTCCCCAGTGCATCCTGACTGTCCCTGCAGTGTCCCCAGTGCACCCAGACTGTCCCCAGGGTGTCCTCCCTCACTGCCTTTATCCCACCCGCCCGTCTCCAGTGTCCCCAGTGTCCCCAGTCCACCCCAGCTGTCCCCAGTGTGTCTCTGTTGTCCCCATCCCATCCTGGCTATTCCATGCAGTGTCCCCACCGCATCCCTGGCTGTCCCTGCGTGTCCCTGCCCAGCTGTCCTCGATGTGTCCCCGCAGCCCGAGGCCATTTCTGTAGCACATCCCACTTGTCCCCGGTGTCCCCAGGGTGTCCTTGCTGTCCCTGGTGCATCCTGGCTGGCCCTGCACTGTCCCCAGTGTGTCCTGGCTGTCCCCAGAACAGCTCAGCAGGGTTGGGGACACTCGGGGCTGTCACCCCGTGTCTCTGGCTTGTCCCCGGGGTGTCCTGGCTGTCCCTGGTGCATCCTGGCTGTCCCTGGACTGCACTGTCCCCAGTGTGTCCTGGCTGTCCCCAGAACAGCTCAGCAGGGTTGGGGACACTCGAGTCGGTCACCCCGTGTCTCTGGCTTGTCCCCGGGGTGTCCTGGCTGTCCCGGGTGCATCCTGGCTGTCCCTGGACTGTCCCCAGAACAGTGCGGCGGGGTTGGGGACACTCGGGGCTGTCACCCCTGTCCCTGCCTCGGCATGGGGACCCTGGTGTGGGGCAGGCCGGGGCCAGCCCTTCACAGCCACGCTGGCACGTCCAGGGCTGCAGTTTGTCCCCATGCCGTGTCCCCACGCTGTGTCCCCATGCCGTGTCCCCACGCTGTGTCCCCATGCCGTGTCCCCACGCTGTGTCCCCACACTGTGTCCCCATGCCGTGTCCCCACACCGTGTCCCCACGCCGTAT
>NW_005054605.1:131917-134270 GCF_000277835.1 Geospiza fortis | reverse complement strand
GGGGTGGTGCGTGTCCCGGTAGCCCGGAGGGGCTGCACATCCCGGTGCCCCGGCGCTTGTGGCGATTCCGGTCCCGGTGCTGCTGCACATCCTCGTGACCCGGTCCCGGTCCTTGGGGCACAGCGGTGCCCCGGGGGTGATGCCGGTACCGGTACCGGTGGTGCTGCACATGCTGGTGCCCCAGGGCTGGTCCCGGTGCCGGTACCGGGCGTGCTGTGCATCCCGGGGCCGATCATTCCCCCGTAGCACCGGGAAGGAGGAGGGGGGCAGCAGGAGGGGAGGGGTCAGGACTCGGCCCTGGCGGCTCCATCCTCTTCCTCAGCCCGGTTCCCCCTGGCAGGTGACACCGCACAGGTTCGGGGCTGGGCACATCCGGAGCCAGGTAAGAGAGGCCCGGGCTGGGCCGGGCCTGGGGGCGCCTCTGGCCGGGTGACAGCGGCCAGGGGCCAGCAGAGGGGCCGTGGTGATTTCGTGTCCCCCGCGGCAGCAGCAGCGATGTCGGAGAGCGTGGCCGAGGCGCCGGGAGCCGGGAGCCCCGCGGCGCTGGGGGAGACGGGCACCAGCCACGAGCTGCTGCAGCGCCTGAGGGAGCTGGAGGTAGGCAAGGGATGGCACCACCAGGACGTGGCACCACTGGGCAGCCGTGGGCACCGTGCAGGCAGTGCCAAGAGCCAGGCCAGTGGCACAGAGCCACAGCATGGACACCGTGGCGATGGGTTGCGTTTCCCAGTTTTTCATGGCCCTCTGGGGCAGCCCCATCCTGCTGTGTGTGGCAGCAGGAGACTGCTTGGTGCCACAGGGATGTGCCCTGAGCTGTGCCCTGAGCTGTGCCCTGAGCTGTGCCCTGAGCTGTCCTTGCTCTGCTCTAGGCAGAGAACTCAGCCCTGGCCCAGGCCAATGAGAACCAGAGGGAGACCTACGAGCGCTGCCTGGACGAGGTACTGGAGAGCTCCCACCTGCTCTGGGCACCTGTGCCCACCTGTGCCCACCTGTGTCCACCTGTGCCCACCTGTGTGCTGGGCAGGACCCTCCGTGTGCCCTGCCCCCCAATCAGACCTCCCCTCTCCTCCCCAGGTTGCCAACCACGTGGTGCAGGCGCTGCTCAACCAGAAGGTGGGTGTCAGGAGGGTGTCAGGGGGGCTGGGAGGATGATGAGGGGTCCCGGGGGTCCTGGCTGACCCCCCACACCCCGGGCAGGACCTGCGTGAGGAGTGCATCAAGCTGAAGAAACGTGTGTTCGAGCTGGAGCGGCAGAACCAGGTGCTGAGCGACCTCTTCCAGCAGAAGCTGCAGCTCTCCACTGGCTCCCTCCCTCAGGTGTGCTTGGGGCTGCATTGGGGGGCTGGGGGCTGGCATGGGGCAGAGCCCCCCCAAAGCTTAACCCAGCACCTCTCTCCTCTCCAGCTGCCGCTGCACCCAGTGCCAGTGCCCCCCGATGTCCCAGTGACCCCCCAGCCCAGCTCTGCTGAGCAGGAGCCCCCCCAGCTGCTCCCTGGCCTCTGTCTGTCCCTGCCCGAGGTGGGTACCGCTGTTCCCAACCCCTTCCTGTCCCGGTGTCCCCTCTCTGGGCAGTGTCACCCCCTTCCCCATGGGTGTGTGGTGTCACCAGGCCTGTGACACGTGGCTTGCCAGGCCCATGGTGTCCTGTCCTGTCCCCCTCCCTGGATCTGTGTCCCCATCCATGTGCCTGTGACACTTTCACCAGTGTCCCTGTGGTCCCTGTGGTGTCACCTCTCCAGGTCCATGGTGTCCACCTCCCCAAGCCCCTCCATCTGTGATGTCTCTGGCTCCAAAACCCATTGCCCCACATGTCCCTGTCCCCATTATATCCTGTCCTGTCCCCCTCCCTGGATCTGTGTCCCCATCCATGTGCCTGTGACACTTTCACCAGTGTCCCTGTGGTCCCTGTGGTGTCACCTCTCCAGGTCCACGGTGTCCACCTCCATCTGTGATGTCTCTGGCTCCAAAACCCATTGCCCCACATGTCCGTGTCCCCATTATGTCCCCATCCCAAAGCCTCCTGTGTCCTCCTCTGTGTTCCCAGAGTGTCCCCCTCTGGTACCAGGGGGGCTCAGGTGCTCACAGGGTGACAGCGCCCTATCCCCACAGGTGCTGCCACCAGTGCCATCGGGCAGCCCTGGCCTCAGCCCCGGTGCCCCTCCCCTGGATGCCCTGTCCCCATTCTTCAAAAAGAAAGCCCAAATCCTGGAGGTGCTGCGCAAGCTGGAGGAGACAGATCCTCTGTTGGGACCCCCCCCTGCCTCCCCCGGCTCCCCCGAGCCCTGCGCAGCCCTGGCTTGGCCGCCCTGCCCTCTGCGGGGCCCGGGGGCTGCGGGCGGCTGGCGGGGCCCCG
>NW_005054605.1:130350-130892 GCF_000277835.1 Geospiza fortis | reverse complement strand
CGGCAGGGGCAGGAGCGGGCGCGGGGCGCCGAGGCCAAGGGCAAAGCAGCGGGGCTGGCGAGCTGGTTCGGGCTGCGACGGAGCAAACTGCCCGCGCTGAGCCGGAGAGGGGACGGAGGGCGAGGGCGTGAGTGGGCTGGGACCCCCGCACCCCTTCGCCGAGGGGTCAAGCTGGCCGCCCGCAAGCTGGAAGCCGAGAGTCTCAACATCTCGAAGCTGATGGAGAAAGCGGAGGATCTGCGCAAGGCGCTGCGGGAGGAGCACGCGTTCCTGCAGGGACTGGCGCTGGAGAAGGGGCGTCCCCGTGGGCCCCCGAGAGGCCCCGGTCCCCTCCCGGTCATGTACCAGGAGGTGACGGCCGAGACCTTCATGCAGCAGCTGCTGGACAGGTGAGCTCCCACCTGGGTGCCCTCGGGGTGGCGGTGAGCGTGGGGTGTCCCCCTGATCGCTGCCTTCCCCCAGGGTGGACGGCAAGGACGTTCCCTACGAGACCCGCCTGGAGCACAAGCGGGAGCTTTGTGAGCTCCGCAGGGTCCCCCCCG
>NW_005054605.1:128854-129576 GCF_000277835.1 Geospiza fortis | reverse complement strand
AGATGGGGGCGTGGGGACCCCCGCAGGTCAGCGCTGCCCCCGGTGTTCCCGCAGACACCGGGGATGACGCCAGGAAGGCGCGGCGCGTCCAGCAGAGCAAGAACTGGACCTTCCCCAACGCCAAAGCCTGCGGTGCTGCCGACCCCTTCGTGTGCCCCCCCGGGGGGCTGGAGGGGCTGCATCGGCCTGTGCAGGTAAGGGCAGCTTGGGGGACCCTGGAGAACCCAAAAACCTTGGGGTGGGGTCCCTAAAACTCCAGAGTAAGGACAGTGAAACTCTGGAGCAGGAGCCCAAAACCTTGAGGTGGGGTCCCCAAAACTAAGGACACTGAAACTCTGGAGCAGGAGCCCAAAACCTCGGCAGAGGGACCCCAGACCCTCCCTCCTTTGCTGTGGGGAGGAAGAGGATGTGGGGGGAACACTCCCCAGAGTTCTGTGATCATGGGGAGGATTTAAAGTGGCCCTGGGTGGGTACAGAGTTCCCCAGCACCGAGAAGTGACAGATGCACTGTCTGCCACAAGCAGCCCCTCCAGCCCACGCTGTCCCTCCCCAGGCCCCCGTGTGCAGCCCGGGGGGACATCGAGGGGCATCCCCGGAGGTTCCCCCACCTCTGCCCCCCGCCCTGAGCGCCAGCAGCAGCCGGACCCCCAGCGCCTCAGATGTGGGGGACGAGGGCAGCACGGAGGCGCGCTCCCGGGATGGAGGGCACGGCCCCGCCCGGC
>NW_005054605.1:121005-128673 GCF_000277835.1 Geospiza fortis | reverse complement strand
GGCTCTCTCCGATGGTGCTATGGCCCTGTACAGCCCCTGCCGATGGGTTTTTAACTCAATAAAGCCACCCCTTCCCCTGCCCGGGTTATTTATACACGTGCTGGTGGTGCTGGTGTTGTGTCCCCGTAATCCAGGGATGGGAGGACGGACGGACGGATGGAAAGAGGGGGACGAGAGTTTGGAGTCTGAGCGATTTATTGAATCATCCCGGTGTACAAAGAGCGGAGCTGGCGGGACTGGGAGCGCTGGCAATGCCCCGTGCCCACGGCCCCCTCCCAGCACACGTTCATTTCTTGGCACTGGTGCTGAAGGGGAGGCTCCACCAATGAGTTTGGCTGAGGGGGGGTCCCACCAACGACCCCCCAAGGGTTGGTTTTGGGGCCTCACGGCCTCCCGGGGAAGGGTGACACCCCGGCTGGGGCTGGGGACAAACCTCGGAGGAAAAAGGACACAATAGTGACCACTCCAAAGGTCACAAGGCTGGGGGAAAAAACCAAGGGGAGCCAAACTCCAGCAGGATCCACAAATTGGCTGGTTTTTAATCAAAAAACAAAACAAAACAAAAAAAAAACCAAAAAAAAAAAAGCCGAACAAGAGAAAAAACCCACGAGGGTGCAAAAGCTTCTGGCTGCTTCCTCGGCAGCAAAGCGCAGCCCCTTTAATGACAGAGAGGGACAGGAGGGGACATGGGGACATAGGGGTGCTCTGCCTCGGCCCAGAGCCTCTTCACTTCTTCTCCTTCTTCTTGTTCTGCAAGAGGAGAGTGGCCACACCCATTGCCCCATCTGTCCCTCTGTCCTTCTGTCCCTCTGTCCCCCTGCCCTGCCCAGGGCCCCTCACCCACCTCGTTCATGCCCAGGATTATCAGGAGCTCCCGGAAGATGTTGACAAAATCCAGGAAGAGATCAACGCAGTGCCTGGGCAAGAGAGGGAGGGAGGGATGGATGGATGCTCAGGGAAGGCCACCCTGCCCTCTGTGTCACCCCCCTGCGTCCCCAGCACCCACCAGATGTAATCCTTGTCCCCGCTCTCCGCCTTCTCGATGATGAGCTGCGTGTCGAAGAGCACGAAGCCGCACATGATCATCAGGGCCACGTACAGGTGGGCCTGTCAGGGGGTAGATTGGCATCACTTGGGGACTGTCCCCTCCCTGCTGGTGTCACCTGTCCGTCTGTCCGTCCTCAGCAGGCTGCACTCACCGTGAAGAGCCAGGTGGATCTCACAAAGGCGTTGATCAGAGAGGAGAGAAGCAGCAGGGTGAGGCCGGAGAGCAGGAAACCTGGAAGGGTGAGGGAGTCAGGGACAAGTCTGGGGAGACCCCCCCCATAAAATGGGGGTCCCCAGAGCCCCCCCAAAGCCCCTCTCACCTCCTAGGTAGAGGTAGCTGCGGCGCCGGGCGTACAGGGCGCTCAGAGAGAAGCAGGCAAAGATGGTGGCAGTGCCCAGGAAGGCAGTGGGGATGATGCTGGGGGTGAAGAGAAGGGGCTCAGAGGGTTTTGGGGGGCACCAGGGGGGTAAACAGGATCTGTGTGGCAGCTGGAGGTGGGGGATGGAGTCTTTGGGGGGGGGTCTCCTACCTGGGGGTGACAGAGCTGCACATTTGCAGGAGGGGTCCCAGATTGATGCCTGGAAGGACAGAACTGGGTGGCACCAGAGCCATTCTGGGGGGCTTCATGCGGCCCCTCTGAAGGATTTGGGGTCCTGTGGGACGTGGGGGGAGTCCCCAATGCCCACCTACCTGTGAGGAAGGCGAAGCCAACCAGCATCCCCAGCCTCTTCTGCTCGGTCTCACGGTTGTGAGGGGTGGCTATGAGCCAAACCATGAGCCCCAGCGCCCCCAGGCCGGTCAGGAAGCCAAACTGGGAGAGGGAGAGACAGGTGAGGGCTGGGCATTGCCTCACCTGGGTGCTGCAGGGCCGGAGGTGCCCACCAAAGGTGCCTCACCTGGAAAAGATGGGTCACCACGTTGATGTAGGCGCCCGCAGCTGCCACGAACATGCAGATGGCAAAGCTGCCATAGACCCTCTTCAGGTGCTCCTGGGTGGAGGCCGAGCTGTGGGTGAGGAGGAGGAGGGTGGTGAGGTGGGCAGGGAGGGCTGGCACAGCCCCCTGAGCCCCCTGCCCCGCCCCTGTGGCACTCACATGTGGGAGAACTTGAAGAGGGCGTCAAAGTTGATGCTGCGGTCGAAGACGTTCATGGTGCCAGGCTGGGATGGGCCCGGGGCCGCTCCACAGGGCTGCAAACTGCCAGGGGAGAGGAGGAGGGGTCAGCTGGGAGCTGGGGGCCACCCAGAGCTCCCAAACCCCCCCCAGGAGCTGAGTGAGAGCCCAAAGCTCCCAATCAGTCTGTCCTGGTGGTCAGTCTGTGCTGGTTGTCGGTCTGTCCTGGTTGTCGGTCTGTCCTGATGGTCAGTCTGTCCTGGTGGTCAGTCTGTGCTGGTTGTCGGTCTGTCCTGGTTGTCGGTCTGTCCTGATGGTCAGTCTGTCCTGGTGGTCAGTCTGTGCTGGTTGTCGGTCTGTCCTGGTTGTCGGTCTGTCCTGATGGTCAGTCTGTCCTGGTGGTCAGTCTGTGCTGGTTGTCGGTCTGTCCTGGTTGTCGGTCTGTCCTGATGGTCAGTCTGTCCTGGTGGTCAGTCTGTGCTGGTTGTCGGTCTGTCCTGGTTGTCGGTCTGTCCTGATGGTCAGTCTGTCCTGGTGGTCAGTCTGTGCTGGTTGTCGGTCTGTCCTGGTTGTCGGTCTGTCCTGATGGTCAGTCTGTCCTGGTGGTCAGTCTGTGCTGGTTGTCGGTCTGTCCTGGTTGTCGGTCTGTCCTGATGGTCAGTCTGTCCTGGTGGTCAGTCTGTGCTGGTTGTCGGTCTGTCCTGGTTGTCGGTCTGTCCTGATGGTCAGTCTGTCCTGGTGGTCAGTCTGTGCTGGTTGTCGGTCTGTCCTGGTTGTCGGTCTGTCCTGATGGTCAGTCTGTCCTGGTGGTCAGTCTGTGCTGGTTGTCGGTCTGTCCTGGTTGTCGGTCTGTCCTGATGGTCAGTCTGTCCTGGTGGTCAGTCTGTGCTGGTTGTCGGTCTGTCCTGGTTGTCGGTCTGTCCTGATGGTCAGTCTGTCCTGGTGGTCAGTCTGTGCTGGTTGTCGGTCTGTCCTGGTTGTCGGTCTGTCCTGATGGTCAGTCTGTCCTGGTGGTCAGTCTGTGCTGGTTGTCGGTCTGTCCTGGTTGTCGGTCTGTCCTGATGGTCAGTCTGTCCTGGTGGTCAGTCTGTGCTGGTTGTCGGTCTGTCCTGGTTGTCGGTCTGTCCTGATGGTCAGTCTGTCCTGGTGGTCAGTCTGTGCTGGTTGTCGGTCTGTCCTGGTTGTCGGTCTGTCCTGATGGTCAGTCTGTCCTGGTGGTCAGTCTGTGCTGGTTGTCGGTCTGTCCTGGTTGTCGGTCTGTCCTGATGGTCAGTCTGTCCTGGTGGTCAGTCTGTGCTGGTTGTCGGTCTGTCCTGGTTGTCGGTCTGTCCTGATGGTCAGTCTGTCCTGGTGGTCAGTCTGTGCTGGTTGTCGGTCTGTCCTGGTTGTCGGTCTGTCCTGATGGTCAGTCTGTCCTGGTGGTCAGTCTGTGCTGGTTGTCGGTCTGTCCTGGTTGTCGGTCTGTCCTGATGGTCAGTCTGTCCTGGTGGTCAGTCTGTGCTGGTTGTCGGTCTGTCCTGGTTGTCGGTCTGTCCTGATGGTCAGTCTGTCCTGGTGGTCAGTCTGTGCTGGTTGTCGGTCTGTCCTGGTTGTCGGTCTGTCCTGATGGTCAGTCTGTCCTGGTGGTCAGTCTGTGCTGGTTGTCGGTCTGTCCTGGTTGTCGGTCTGTCCTGATGGTCAGTCTGTCCTGGTGGTCAGTCTGTGCTGGTTGTCGGTCTGTCCTGGTTGTCGGTCTGTCCTGATGGTCAGTCTGTCCTGGTGGTCAGTCTGTGCTGGTTGTCGGTCTGTCCTGGTTGTCGGTCTGTCCTGATGGTCAGTCTGTCCTGGTGGTCAGTCTGTGCTGGTTGTCGGTCTGTCCTGGTTGTCGGTCTGTCCTGATGGTCAGTCTGTCCTGGTGGTCAGTCTGTGCTGGTTGTCGGTCTGTCCTGGTTGTCGGTCTGTCCTGATGGTCAGTCTGTCCTGGTGGTCAGTCTGTGCTGGTTGTCGGTCTGTCCTGGTTGTCGGTCTGTCCTGATGGTCAGTCTGTCCTGGTGGTCAGTCTGTGCTGGTTGTCGGTCTGTCCTGGTTGTCGGTCTGTCCTGATGGTCAGTCTGTCCTGGTGGTCAGTCTGTGCTGGTTGTCGGTCTGTCCTGGTTGTCGGTCTGTCCTGATGGTCAGTCTGTCCTGGTGGTCAGTCTGTGCTGGTTGTCGGTCTGTCCTGGTTGTCGGTCTGTCCTGATGGTCAGTCTGTCCTGGTGGTCAGTCTGTGCTGGTTGTCGGTCTGTCCTGGTTGTCGGTCTGTCCTGATGGTCAGTCTGTCCTGGTGGTCAGTCTGTGCTGGTTGTCGGTCTGTCCTGGTTGTCGGTCTGTCCTGATGGTCAGTCTGTCCTGGTGGTCAGTCTGTGCTGGTTGTCGGTCTGTCCTGGTTGTCGGTCTGTCCTGATGGTCAGTCTGTCCTGGTGGTCAGTCTGTGCTGGTTGTCGGTCTGTCCTGGTTGTCGGTCTGTCCTGATGGTCAGTCTGTCCTGGTGGTCAGTCTGTGCTGGTTGTCGGTCTGTCCTGGTTGTCGGTCTGTCCTGATGGTCAGTCTGTCCTGGTGGTCAGTCTGTGCTGGTTGTCGGTCTGTCCTGGTTGTCGGTCTGTCCTGATGGTCAGTCTGTCCTGGTGGTCAGTCTGTGCTGGTTGTCGGTCTGTCCTGGTTGTCGGTCTGTCCTGATGGTCAGTCTGTCCTGGTGGTCAGTCTGTGCTGGTTGTCGGTCTGTCCTGGTTGTCGGTCTGTCCTGATGGTCAGTCTGTCCTGGTGGTCAGTCTGTGCTGGTTGTCGGTCTGTCCTGGTTGTCGGTCTGTCCTGATGGTCAGTCTGTCCTGGTGGTCAGTCTGTGCTGGTTGTCGGTCTGTCCTGGTTGTCGGTCTGTCCTGATGGTCAGTCTGTCCTGGTGGTCAGTCTGTGCTGGTTGTCGGTCTGTCCTGGTTGTCGGTCTGTCCTGATGGTCAGTCTGTCCTGGTGGTCAGTCTGTGCTGGTTGTCGGTCTGTCCTGGTTGTCGGTCTGTCCTGATGGTCAGTCTGTCCTGGTGGTCAGTCTGTGCTGGTTGTCGGTCTGTCCTGGTTGTCGGTCTGTCCTGATGGTCAGTCTGTCCTGGTGGTCAGTCTGTGCTGGTTGTCGGTCTGTCCTGGTTGTCGGTCTGTCCTGATGGTCAGTCTGTCCTGGTGGTCAGTCTGTGCTGGTTGTCGGTCTGTCCTGGTTGTCGGTCTGTCCTGATGGTCAGTCTGTCCTGGTGGTCAGTCTGTGCTGGTTGTCGGTCTGTCCTGGTTGTCGGTCTGTCCTGATGGTCAGTCTGTCCTGGTGGTCAGTCTGTGCTGGTTGTCGGTCTGTCCTGGTTGTCGGTCTGTCCTGATGGTCAGTCTGTCCTGGTGGTCAGTCTGTGCTGGTTGTCGGTCTGTCCTGGTTGTCGGTCTGTCCTGATGGTCAGTCTGTCCTGGTGGTCAGTCTGTGCTGGTTGTCGGTCTGTCCTGGTTGTCGGTCTGTCCTGATGGTCAGTCTGTCCTGGTGGTCAGTCTGTGCTGGTTGTCGGTCTGTCCTGGTTGTCGGTCTGTCCTGATGGTCAGTCTGTCCTGGTGGTCAGTCTGTGCTGGTTGTCGGTCTGTCCTGGTTGTCGGTCTGTCCTGATGGTCAGTCTGTCCTGGTAGTTAGTCTGTCCTGATGGTCAGTCTGTCCTGGTTGTCCTGGTGGTCAGTCTGTCCTGGTGGTCAGTCTGTCCTGGTGGTCAGTCCGTGCTGGTAGTCAGTCTGTGCTGGTTGTCAGTCTGTCCTGATGGGCAGTCTGTCCTGGTGGTCAGTCTGTCCTGGTGGTCAGTCTGTCCTGATGGTCGGTCTGTCCTGGTTGTCAGTCTGTCCTGGTGGTCAGTCTGTCCTGATGGTCAGTCTGTCCTGGTTGTCCTGGTGGTCAGTCTGTCCTGGTGGTCAGTCTGTCCTGATGGTCGGTCTGTCCTGGTGGTCAGTCTGTCCCGTGGGAACCTTGCCCAGGGGCGCGTGGCCCCCCCCCGCGGGCTCTGTGCCGGTTTCCCGTGGGATCGGGATGAGCAGGGCAGGGCTGACCCGGAGGGGTGGAGCAGCCACGGTGACGGCTCCTGATAACGGGGCTGCCCCGAGCTGCGTCACCGCCAGGGTGGCATCTCCCACCAGGGTGGCATCACGAGCTGGGCTGGCAGCACCCACCAGGGTGACATCAGCCAGCAATGCCATCTCCCACCAGGGTGACATCGCCCACACGGCCTGGCATCTCTCCCTGGGGTGGCATTGCTCACCAGGGCAGTCCCAGGCATCCCTGGTGCCCACTGTGGCACCCCATTTGTCCTGTGCCACATCCCACTGGGGTCTTCCCAGTGACCCTGGGCCAGCACCAGTGCCAGGCCTTGTGCCCAGTGTCCTGGGGAGCTGGCACCGGTGCCAGGCCCCGTGTTTGGTGTCCTGGGGAGCTGGCACCGGCGCCTGGCCCCGTGCCACGGTCGGGAGCGGAGGCTGCGGTTGTGGCGCGGAAGCAGCTGCAGACAGGAAGGATGCGTCAGGGATGGAGAGATTTGGTGCCCGCTGGTGCTTGGCACGTGGCCCCAGTGGCACTGCTGTGCCCGTGCCACATCTGTGCCCGTTGGTGCATGCTGGTGCCAGGCTCTCTGGTTATATCACGGCTCAGGGTGCCCTTAGAGAGGGCACTGTGGGTGCTTTTTGGGGCCACCCAAGCTGTGCCATGGGTCTCGGTGCCTCTTGGGGGGCGCTGTCCCCGTGTCCCTCAGGGTGACACCAACCCTGGTGCCAGGCGCTCTGGCTATGCCATGGCTCAGGGTGACCTTAAAGGGGATCCTGACTGTGCTGTGGGTGCTTTTTGGGGCTGTGCCATGGGTCTGGGTGGCCCTTGGGGGCGCTGTCCCCGTGTCCCTCAGGGTGACACCCTCGCTGTGTCCCCAGAGCTCCATGAACCTGCCCCCGGACAAAGCTCGGCTGCTGCGCCAGTACGACAACGAGAAGAAGTGGGACCTCATCTGTGACCAGGTGGGGCTGGGTGGCCCACGGAGGGTCTGGGGAGGGGACAATGCCACCGTCCCAATGTCACCAATGTCACCAACACCCTCCTGTCCCCCCGCAGGAGCGGTTCCAGGTGAAGAGCCCACCCCATGCCTACATCCAGAAGCTGCGCAGCTTCCTGGAGCCGGGTGTCACACGGAAGGTGAGGGGCTGGGGGCTTTGGGGGAGCTTGGAGGAGCCTTGGGGGGTTTGGGGAATCTGGGGGGGCACAGCTCAGCCTTGCTCTGCCCGCAGAAGTTCAGGAGGAGGGTGCAGGAATCCACCAAGGTGCTGCGGGAGCTGGAGATCAGCCTGAGGACCAACCACATTGGGTGAGTGGGGGGTCCCAGGGAGGGTTTGTGGGGTGCAGAGTTCCGGATGGCCCGTGGGGGTCCCGGGGGCACCGCGGGGTGCTGTCACCAGCCGCACACAGCTGCAGGGGAAGCCGGAGGCGCTGCAGGAACTGGGCCG
>NW_005054605.1:120174-120973 GCF_000277835.1 Geospiza fortis | reverse complement strand
GGCGGGAGCGGCGGCAGGAAAGGGGCGGCCGCGGCCCCCGGGGCTCCCTGACGCACGGAGGTGGGGTGGGCTGGGGACCCCCGGTGCTGCGGGGTGAACCCCCCACCCCCTGTAGCCCCATCCCCTTCTTGGCACCTCAGAATTGCACCCCAAGACCCTCCCAAGGGGTCTGGGTGAATCCCCCACCCCATGTACCCCCATCCACTCCTTGCCCCTGGGCACAGCACCTCACAATTGCACCCCAAGATCCTTCCAGGGGTCTGGGTGAACCCCCCACCCCGTGTACCCCCATCTCCTTCTTGGCACCTCGCAATTGCACCCCAAGACCTTCCCAAGGGTCGGGGTGAACCCCCCATCCCCTCCTTGCCTGTGGGCACAACACAATTGCACCCCAACAGCCCCCCAAAGATCGGGGTGAATCCCCCACCTCCTGTACCCCCATTCCCTTCTTGGCACCTCACAATTGCTCCCCAACACCCTCCCAAAGATCGGGGTGAATTCCCACCCTTTGTACCCCCACCCACTCCTTGCCCTGGGCACAATTGCCCCCCAACACCCTCCCAAAGGTCGGGGCACCCCGAATCCCCTCCTTTTCCCCTCGAGGGGTGAGGATGGGGGTGCAGCCCCAGCACCGAGCTCCCGGCCCCGCCCCCCCCGAGCCCTCCCTGCCCTGCGCTCCTCAGATAACGCTGGCACCGCTGATAACGGACGGGCTGCACCCACCGGGGCAGTGCCCGCAGCGTCCCCGTGCCAGGACGGGGGTCCCCGTTTGGAGGGGGCTGTGCTGGGGGGGTTCCCG
>NW_005054605.1:118409-118757 GCF_000277835.1 Geospiza fortis | reverse complement strand
CCAACCACCAGAGCCCTGTGCCCCATGCCAGAGCCCTGTGCCCCATGCCATAGCAGTGTGCCCCCCCTGCTCCGCGTGTGCCCCCTCCAGGTTGGATTTTGAGGGCCTGGAAGGCGCTGAGGACGGTGCCCTGGAGAAGCTGCGCTCCTGGAGCAGGTCCATCGAGGATCTGCAGCACCCCAGTGCCCTGCCCGCCCCCTTCAGCAGCAGCCTAGCACGCTCTGCCCGCCAGACCGCCCTACGGTACGTGCCCGGGGGGATGTCCCGCTCTGGGGCACGTCCTACCATGGGGGTACGGCCTGCTGCAGGGCTCTGGCTGCTTGCTGAGCGCTGTGCCAGTGTGCCATG
>NW_005054605.1:117398-117933 GCF_000277835.1 Geospiza fortis | reverse complement strand
GTGTGCCATGCTGTGTGCCATGCTGCGTGCCATGCTGTGTGCCATGCTGTGTGCCGTGCTGTGTGCTGTGTGCCATGCTGCGTGCCGTGCTGTGTGCCATGTGCCATGCTGTGTGCCATGTGCCATGTTGTGTGCCATGCTGTGTGCCATGGTGTGTGCCATGCTGTGTGCCATGCTGTGTGCCGTGCCAAGCGCTGTCCTGCCATGGTGCCACTCACCGCCCTGTCCCATGCCACGCACGCCACCTGCATGGCACAAACGCAGTGCTGTGCCTCGCCCTTGGTGTGCCACGCGTGCCCCAGCCCGTTCTGCCTCTCTTGCCCACACAGCCCTGGCACTGCCCTCGCCGTCTCGCCATCCCGCCTGTCCTCTGCCCCCGCGGCTCCGCTCCCCCTGCTCTGGCTGTCCCCCCGTGCCCCGGGGTAATGCACCCCGTTTCTGCTTCCAGGGCCGGGGTGCCCCTCTCTGGCTGTGCTCTCTCTCTGTCCCCTCCGTGCCCACCTCGCCGCCCGCCCGGTAAGTACCGGCTGTCCGG
>NW_005054605.1:114980-117323 GCF_000277835.1 Geospiza fortis | reverse complement strand
CCTGGCTGCCTTTGTCCCTCCCAATGCCCGCCTGGCGGCTGTCCCCACGCTGTCCCCACGCCGTGCCCCGCATTGGTGCCAGCCCCGCTCACTGTGCGCCCTGTCCTGCAGCTATGGCACGCTGCCCAGCCGCAGGGCACTGAAGAACTCACGCCTGGTGAGCCAGAAGGATGATGTTCACCTGTGCATCATGTGTCTTCGGGCCATCATGAACTACCAGGTACTGTCACCCCCACGGTGGGGACACCGTTGTCACCGCTGGCGCCGCGGCTGACGCTGGTTTTGCTCTCCATCCCCACAGTACGGCTTCAACCTGGTCATGTCTCACCCCCACGCCGTCAACGAGATTGCCCTGAGCCTCAACAACAAGAACCCGAGGTGAGGGAGGGTCTGGCAGGGTGGGACAGGGGTCCTGGAGCTGGCAGGGGGTGGCACTGATGGTGATGGTGGCACTGATGGTGATGGTGACACTGATGGTGACACTGTGGCCAGGATGAAGGCGCTGGTGCTGGAGCTGTTGGCTGCTGTGTGCCTGGTGAGGGGCGGCCACGAGATCATCCTGGCGGCCTTTGACAACTTCAAGGAGGTACAAGGGGAGTGGGAGCAGGGCTGGGATGGGGGAATGGGGGGAGACAGGACCAGGATGGGATGGGGGGAATGAGGGGAATGGAAGGAGACAGGACCAGGATGGGATGGGGGAATGGGGGCGCCAGAATCAGGCTGGGACTGGGGAGCAAGACCTCGGGAATGGAGGATCTGGGGACCCCAGAAGCAATCTGGGATGGGAGAAACCCCAGGAGAAACTGGGATGGGGGCACCAGGGTCCCCAGAAGTGATGTGGGATGGGAGAAACCCCAGGAGAAACTGGGATGGGGGCACCAGGGTCCCCAGGAGCAATCTGGGATGAGGGAAACGCCAAGAGAAGGTTGGGATGGGGGCACCAGGACCAGTCTGGGATGAGGGAAATGGCGGGAGACAGGATCAGGCTGGGCTGGGGGGAATGGGGCACCAGAATCAGGCTGGGACTGGGGAGCTGGACCCTGGGAATGGAGGAACTGGGGGCACCAGGAGCAATCTGGGATGAGGGAAACACCAAGAGAAGGTTGGGATGGGGCCACCAGGAGCAATCTGGGATGAGGGAAACACCAAGAGAAGGTTGGGATGGGGCCACCAGGAGCAATCTGGGATGAGGGAAACACCAAGAGAAGGTTGGGATGGGGCCACCAGGAGCAATCTGGGATGAGGGGAATGGAGGGAGACAGGACCAGGTTGGGATGGGGGGAATGGAGGGAGACAGGATCAGGTTGGGATGGGGGGAATGGAGTGCAGGGGATGGAGGCATCAGGGAAGATGAGGAATGGGGGGGTCTGGGAGCACCAGGACCAGACTGGGATTAGGAAAGTGGAGTCCAGGAGATGAGAGGAGGGTCGGTGGCTGGGGGGCCATGCCAGGTGAACCCCATTTCTGCCTGCCCAGGTGTGCAAGGAGAAGCACCGCTTCGAGCGGCTGATGGAATACTTCCGCAACGAGGACAGCAGCATCGACTTCATGGTGGGACACCCCGTCCTGGGCCAGGGGGAGGCTCTCTGGGGGGCCAGGAGGATTCCTGGTGACACCAGCACTGCCTGCAGGTGGCCTGCATGCAGTTCATCAACATCGTGGTGCACTCGGTGGAGGACATGAACTTCCGCGTCCATCTCCAGTACGAGTTCACCAAACTGGGGCTGGAGGAGTTCCTGCAGGTATGGGGGGCTCGAGGGTCAGGGGAATTGTGTTGGGGGGGTCGAGGGTCAGGGGAACTGTGTTAGGGGGCCCCCCCATCCTTGACGGTGCCTTTGTGCCCACAGAAGTCGAGGCACACGGAGAGTGAGAAGCTGCAGGTGCAGATCCAGGCGTACCTGGACAACGTCTTCGATGTGGGGGGGCTGCTGGAGGATGCTGAGACCAAGAACGTGGCCCTGGAGAAGGTGGAGGAGCTGGAGGACCACCTGTCCCACGTATGTGAGCACGGGGGGATGCGGGGATGTTCCTTGCTGGGTCCCAGGGAGGTCAGAGGTGACACCAGGGGTGTCCCCGAGCTGCTGGCACAGCCGTGTCCCTCTCCGCAGCTAACGGAGAAGCTGCTGGACCTGGAGAACGAGAACATGATGCGGGTGGCAGAGCTGGAGAAGCAGCTGCTGCAGCGAGAGAAGGAGCTGGAGGTGGTCAAGGTGCGCTGTAGGGGCTGTAGGGAGCGGGGAAGGGTCGCAATCCCCCTCGGTCTGACCCTCGCTGTCCCCAGGAGACCTACGAGCACAGGAGCCACCAGGTGCACACGCTGCGCAGGATGATCAAGGAGAAGGA
>NW_005054605.1:113264-114679 GCF_000277835.1 Geospiza fortis | reverse complement strand
CACAGGGAAGTGTCCCCCGGCCCCGCCGCTGCCCGGGGCTTCACCCTCCATCGCCCTCACCGTGGGGCTCTCAGGTACGTGGGGATGAGGGGGGACCATGGGATGGGGACAGGGGATGGGGGACAGGGGACAGGGGACAGGGAGGACGTGGGGAGTGGGAGAGGGCAGGGACAGTGGGGACAGGGACCAGGGAGGGTGTGAGCACTGGATGTGGGGACTGGGACAGTGCAGGGATAGTGGGAACAGGGACAGGGGACAGGGAGGGTGTGGGGAGTGGGACAGGGTAGGGACAGTGCAGGGACAGTGGGGACAGGGGACAGAAGACAGGGCATGGGCACTCTTAAGGACAGGGAACAGGGAGGATGTGGGGACTTGGACAGTGCAGGGACAGTGGGGACAGGGGACAGGGAGGGTGTGGGCACTGGGACAGGGCAGGGACAGTGGGAACAGGGACAGGGGACAGGGAGGGTGTGGGGAGTGGGACAGGGCAGGGACAGTGGGGACAGGGACAGGGGACAGAGACAGGGAGGGTGTGGACACTGTAAGGACAGGGAAACAAGGAGGATGTGGGGACTGGGACAGTGCAGGGACAGTGGGGACAGCGAGGATGTGGGGACCATGGGGACAGGGACGGTATAGGGACTCTGGGGAGAGGGACAAGGGATAGGGAAGGTTGCAGGCACCAGGGTGCTGGGGTTGCAATCCTCAGGGACCCCAGCACGGGCATTGGGTGGCCCGGGGGTTGATGACACCAGGCTCAGGTGGCTCAGGGTGGGCACAGGACGCATCCCCATGCCCTGGGGGTGCTGAGCTGGCTCCCACCCCGCTGGCAGCCATCCGGATCAAGAAGCCAATCAAGACCAAGTTCCGGCTGCCTGTGTTCAACTGGACAGCGCTGAAGCCCAGCCAGATCAGCGGGACGGTGTTCAGCGAGCTGGACGATGAGAGGGTGCTGGAGGTGAGCCCAGGACCCCTCTGGAGCCACATTTCTCATCGCAGAGAAAAAACAAGGCGCAGCTTCCCAAGGATATTTCTGGGATTCACATTCTCCGAAGCTCAGAGAAAGGAAAAACCAGTTCTTATCTCAATTGCTGCTCCTCTTGTTCACAAGTGGGGTGCAATGTGGAAGATTGTTTACCTGAAGGGAATTGGTAATCGGATTCTGGTTGTTTGATCAATTATTCTGGTCAATCTGATTAATTGATCAGTTGAATCCATGTGTGTGTGTCGGGACTGTTGGTGACAGTCACGAGATTCCGTGCAGTGGAGCTGAGTGCTGGGCAGATTCAGTTTAGATGTAGTAATATAGTATAGAATCATATAGTGTAATATAGTGTAGAATATACTATAATATAGTATATTATAATATGTAATATAGTATATAATATACTCATATATATAGTATATAGATAGTA
>NW_005054605.1:111104-113033 GCF_000277835.1 Geospiza fortis | reverse complement strand
GGGAGGGTGGGGGTGCTCCCAGGAGGGGTCTGGGGCACCCTGGGGTGGGTGTGACGTGCCCCCCTCCCCAACCTGTGACCCTCAGTGAAGGTGAAGAAGCCGATCCAGACCAAGTTCCGCATGCCTGTCTTCAACTGGGTGGCCCTGAAGCCGAGCCAGATCGACGGCACCGTGTTCACGGAGCTCAACGATGAGAAAGTGCTGCAGGTGAGCCCAGGGACAAGGGGACAGGCACAGCAAGGTGAGCACAGGGACAATGGGACAGGCACAGCAAGGTGAGCAGAGGGGACAATGGGACAGGCACAGCAAGGTGAGCAGAGGGGACAATGGGACAGGCACAGCAAGGTGAGCAGAGGGGACAATGGGACAGGCACAGCAAGGTGAGCAGAGGGGACAAGGGGACAGGCACAGCAAGGTGAGCAGAGGGGACAAGGGGCTGGGCACAGCAGGGCTCAGAGCCCCCGGCCATGCTGAGCTTGCCTTGTGCCCACCCTGCACCCACCCGCGGTGTCCGGGGCTGCAGGAGGAGCTGGAGGTCAGGAAAAGTCCTTAGCACCATGGAGAGGGACACAGGATCAGGCGGGCTTCTCCTCTCCCCCTGTCCTGGTCCCTTTGCTCCACGCACACCTTCACATCCTGTCCGTTTCCTCCTCCTCATCTCCATCCTCTGGTCCCACCACCCCCTGTCCCCTTGTTCCATCCTCATCCCCTTGCTCCAATTGATCCTCACTCCTCACCCTTACCCTGCTCCTGTTGCCCCATCCTCACCCCGATGTGCAGTGCCACCTCCCTGCCGTGTGTCCCCGCAGGAGCTGGACATGAGTGACTTTGAGGAGCAGTTCAAGACCAAGGCGCAGGGCCCCGCCCTGGACATCAGTGCCCTCAAAGCCAAGGCCACGCAGAAGGCCCCCAGCAAGGTGACCCTGATGGAGTCCAACCGCGCCAAGAACTTGGCCATCACCCTGCGCAAGGCCGGCCGCAGCGCCGCCGAGAACTGCCGGGCCATCCACACGTATGGGCTGCACTGGCGGGGCAGAAACGGGGCAGGGAGGGTCAGGAATGGGGTGCAGGGGGGTAAGCAGGGTTCAGGGGGATTGGTTGGGGTGCCAAGGGGTTGGTTGGGGTGGCCACCAAGGTGGCACTGCTTGAGGAGAGCTGTGCTGAGGTTCTAGTGGCTCAGAGGGCAGGGAGGGTCAGGAATGGGGTGCAGGGGGTAGAAAGGGTTCCAAGGGGTTGGCTGGGGTGCAAGGGGGTTGGTTGGGGTGCAGCTGGTTTGGCTGGGGGGCAGGGTGGCTGCTTGGGGCTCAGGGGACCTAGGCAGAGTACAGGGGGTCTTGGCAGAGGTGCAGTGGGAGTTTTTTGGGGTTCAAGGGGGCCAGGCAGGGTGCAGAGAGACTGTCTAGAATGCAGAGGGGCTTGTTGGGCTGCAGGGGTCTGGCCAGGGGGAGAGGGATCAACAGGAGAGCCAGGCAAGGGCTTGTTGGGGTGCAGAGGACTTGGCTGAGGGGCACATAGTCTGTTTGAGGTTCAGGGGTGCCAGGCAGGGTACAGAGGGGCTGTCTAGAATGCACAGGGGCTTGTTGGGCTACAGGGGATCTGGCCAGGGGGAGAGAGATGGACAGGAGAGCCAGGCAAGGGCTTGTTGGGGTGCAGAAGGACTTGTTGGGGTGCATATGGTTTGATTGAGGTTCAAGAGGTCCAGGCAGGGTACAGAGGTCCAGGCAGGGTGCCGGGGCTCTGGCTGTGGTTCAGAGTGCCCAAACAGGGAGCCAGGCTGGTATCCAGACTGGTCACCATGGGGATCTGCTCCCCAACACTGCGCTGCGGGGGCAGGTTCGACCTGGCGACGCTGCCGGTGGATTTCGTGGAGTGCCTGATGCGGTTCCTGCCCACGGAGGCGGAGGCCAAGGCGCTGAGGCAGTACGAGCG
>NW_005054605.1:106068-110966 GCF_000277835.1 Geospiza fortis | reverse complement strand
GGGGGGTGGAACTGGACCTGCTGCACCCCGAACCCCAGCTGAGCCCCCCTGTGCTGTCCCCCTGCAGCAGCTCAACGCCATCATCGCGGCCTCGGCCTCCGTTAAGTCGTCGCAGAAGCTGAAGCACATGTTGGAGGTGGGGATGTGAGGATGGGCTGGGTGGGGGTCCTTCATCCAGCCTCACTGTAGCTGGGTGAGGGGGATTCTGTGGGGGTTTCACTCCCTCCTGACCCTCCAGTGCTGCTGCTTTGCCCCTGCAGATCATCTTGGCGCTGGGCAACTACATGAACAGCAGCAAACGCGGCGCAGTCTACGGCTTCAAACTGCAGAGCCTGGACCTGGTGGGCAGCCCCTCCCCGGCTCCCTGGGACCCCGAGGGTCCCATCCCACAGCCCTGACCCCCTCCCCAAATCCCCCTGCAGCTCCTGGACACCAAGTCAACAGACAGGAAGATGACATTGCTGCACTTCATCGCGCTGACGGTGCGGGAGAAGTACCCAGAGCTGGCGACCTTCTGGCAGGAGCTGCACTTTGTGGAGAAAGCTGCAGCAGGTGCCCCTCAACCTGTGCCCGTGGCCCCACCTCACTGTCCCGACCTCACACAGCCACTGACCTGTTGTTGTTATAGTGCAAGAGTTCTATTGTCATCACATTGCAAGGGTTCCGCACTACTAGAGTTTCGTACCTCCTTGATGTTTCTCTTGTAGGCAGCTCCTCTAAGCACTGACTCTTCCTTGTCCTCACAGTAGCCAACTGACTCCAGTTCCCACCAATCCACTCTTTTATAACACTCTTCTTATTGGCTACAGGTGTGGCCTGTTAACATCAGGCCTGCTCCTAATCTTTAGTAATTGGTTTAGCTGCAACTCTTTAGGGGATAAGATTACATTCTATACCACCTTCATTTACCCATACTGTATCTCCCTACACTGACCCGTCCCGTGTCCCTGCAGTGTCCCTGGAGAACGTGCTGCTGGATGTGAAGGAGCTGGGCCGGGGCATGGAGCTGCTGCGGCGGGAGTGTGGGCAGCACGAGAGCGCGGTGCTGCGCGGCTTCCTGGGCGGCAGCGAGGGGCAGCTGGAGCGGCTGCAGCGCGACGCGCGCACGGCCGAGGTGAGGGCGGCTCACACCCGGCCTGGCACCGGCCACGGGCACAGCTGGTCAGCCACAGCCCGCTTGGTCCTCGTGCACATCTGGTCATCCACACCTTGTCTTGCATGCTCCTTGTGCACATCTGGTTCTGCTCCTGGCTCTGCACACTTCTCGTGCACATCTGGTCACCCACACCTTGTCTTGCATGGTTCTCTTGCACTCCTGCTTTCCTCTGCGTGTTCCATGTCATTCTTCATCACCCACACCTTGCTCTGTGCAGTCTTTGTGCAGACCTGCATGCCCTCATCTTGCTTTGAACATTCCTCATGCACACCTGGTCACCCACACCTTGCTCTGCATGCTCCTCTTTGCACTCCTGCTTTCCTTTGCATGCTCTGTGTCCTTCTTTGTCATCCACACTTTGTCTTGCATGGTCCTTGTGCACACCTGGTCACTGAAACCTTGCTCTGCATGCTCCTTGTGCACAGCTGGTCACCCACACCTTGCTCTGCATGCTCTTCTTGCACTCCTGCTTTCCTCTGCATGCTCTGTGTCATTCTTCATCATCCACACCTTACTCTATGCAGTCCTTGTGCAGATATCTTGCTCTGCATGCTCCTTGTGCACAGCTGGTCATCCACACCTTGCCTTGCATGGCCCTTGTGCACATCTGGTTCTGCTTCTGGCTCTGCACACTTCTCATGCACATCTGGTCACCCTCACCTTGTCTTGCACGCTTCTCGTGCTCTCCTGCTTTCCTTTGCATTCTCCGTGTGCATTCCTTGTCACCCACACCTTGCTCTGCAAACTCTTTGTGCACTCGTGCTTTCCTCTGCATGCTCTGCGTCATTCTTCATCATCCACACCTTGCCTTGCATGGTCCTTGTGCACAGCTGGTCACCCACACCTTGCTCTGCACACTCCTTGTGCACATCTGGTCACCCACACCTTGCCTTGCATGCCCCTTGTGCACATCTGGTTCTGCTCCTGGCTCTGCAAACTTCTCGTGCACATCTGGTCACCCACACCTCGCTCTGCACACTGCCTTTGCTCTCCTGCCCTGCTTTGCCCACGCGTGGTGCCCTCCATGCCCTGCCCTCCCCCTGTGCCGGGCACTGCCCGTGCCTGACCCTGCTCCCGTGCCAGGACGCCTACAACACCGTGGTGCGGTATTTCGGCGAGAGCCCCAAGACCACCCCCCCGTCTGTCTTCTTCCCGGTTTTTGTCCGCTTCATCCACTCCTACAAGGTGAGGTGGGGCCAGGAGGGGGTACCCTGCAGGTGAGTGGCACCATGGTGGGGGAAATCTGACCCCCCTCCCCACCTGTGTGCCCCGGCAGGATGCGGAGCAGGAAAACGAGACGCGCAAGAAGCAGGAGGAGGTGATGCGGGAGAAGCTGCTGGCACAGGAGGCTAAAAAGCAGGAGAAGGTTGGTGGAGGCAGGCACGGGGTGGGCTGGGGAGTAGGGGGCACGGAGGGGACCCCTGTGTCCCTAACCTGGACCCCCCGTGCCTCCCTCGCAGCGGAACAAGTGGCAGCAGCAGGAGCTGATCGCGGAGCTGCGGCGGCGCCAGGCCAAGGACCACCGGCCCATGTACGAGGGCAAGGATGGCACCATCGAGGACATCATCACAGGTACGGCCCCCTCGGCCCCCAGCCCCCTGCCCTGGCCCTGCCAGCCACGGGGGCTGACGTGTCCCACTGCCCGCACGGCCAAGCGGGGCTCCCGCTTCTTCTGCGACCCGTCCCACCACGACGAGTCGAGCTGTTAAGAGCCCAGGTACCACCTGCAGGCCTGGCTCCCCCAGGATCCCACCTGGATCCCCCTGGGTTCCCCCTGAGCCCCGCATGCCCCCTTCTGCACGACCCCCCTCCCTGCATGTTGTCACCCCAGGGTGTCTGGTGTGCCCCAGGACTTTGGATTGGGGCAGAACCTTGATGCAAGGCTGGATCCCAGTGCTGGATCCCAGCACAGAGCTGGATCCCAGGACAAGATCCTAATGCAAGGCTGGATCCCAGCACAGGATCCCAGCACAGGATCCCAACAGAGAGCTGGATCCCAGCACAGGATCCCAGCACAGAGCTGGATCTCAGCACAGGATCCTGGTGCAAGGCTGGATCCCAGCACAGGATCCAAGCACAAGATCCTAATGCAAGGCTGGATCCCAGCACAGGATCCCAGCACAGGATCCTGGTGCAAAGCTGGATCTCAGCACAGGATCCCAGTGCAAGGCTGGATCCCAGAGCTGGATCCCAGCACAGGATCCCAACAGAGAGCTGGATCCTGGCACAGGATCCCAGTGTAAGGATGGATCCCAGCACAGGATCCCAGCACAGAATCCCAGTGCAAGGCTGAATCCCAGCACAGGATGCTAGTTCAAGGCTGGATCCCAGCACAAGATCCCAGTTCAAGGCTGGATCCCAGCACAGGAATCTTGGTGCAAGGCTGGATCCCAGCGCAGGATCCCAGCACAAGATCCCAACACAAAGCTGGATCCTGGCACAGGATCCTACTGCAAGGCAGAGTCTCAGCACAGGATCCCAGTGCAAGGCTGGATCCCAGCACAGGATCCCAACTCAGAGCTGGATCCCAGCACAGGATGCCAGCATAAGGCTGGATCTGGGTGGAAGGCCAGCTCCTGGCACTGGATCCCAGTGAAATGTTGCTACCCAGCATGGAGTCCTGGCACAGGATTCCAGTCCAGGATCCTGGTGCAAGGCTGGGTCCCAGCACAAGATCCCAGCACTGGATCCTGGAGCAAGGCTGGATTCCAGCACAGATCCTACTGCAATATTGGATCCTAGAGTGGAGTCACTGCATCCCAGGGCAGTAGTCCTTGAGACTACTGGGTCTCAAGGTGGGATCCCAGCACAGTACTGGATCCCACACTGGTATCCCAGTGCCCTACTGGGTTCTGGGCAGGATCCCAGTGCAAGACTGGATGCCAAGGCAGGGTCTCAGTGCAAGACTGGATGCCAGGCTGGTATCCCAGTGCACTACTGGGTCTCAAGGTGGGATCCCAGCACAGTACTGGATCCCACACTGGTGTCCCAGTGCACTCCTGGGTCCCAGGACAAGGTCCCAGTGCACTCCTGGGTTCTGGGCAGGATCCCAGTGCAAGACCAATTGCCAGGGTATGATCCCAGCGCCCTGCTGGAGCCCAGAGCGGGGATCCCAGTGCATTACCGGGTCCCAGGTCAGTGCCTGGAGGACTCAGCCTGTGGTGCCTGTACTCTGGGGGGGTCACCTGGGCACCCGCTCAGGCCAGGCCGGGTGTCCCTGGCTCTGTCCCTGACTGTCCCTTCCATCCCACAGCCCGAAGGTGGATCCGCCTGTAGCCCGGCAAGGCAAAGGAGCCCGACCGGGGGGCAGGGGAGGACTGGGGCTGCCTCAGTCCCTGCTCACCCCCCCTCTGCCCCCCAAGTGCCCCGTGAGGCTCCGTCCTGCCCTGGCACCACGTGCAACAGGGCCCAAACGTGCCACCATTCCCACGGGTGACATCCCTGTGCCCGGGGAGACCCTGCACCCCCTGCCCACCCAAGGCAGAGGCCAAATCCATCTGTGGTGGGGCCCCAGCACCGTGGGGTGCTCCCCCACCCCGTCAGGGTCCCCTTGTTCCCTGGGGGGGCTCAGAGCCCCCAGCCCCACTACAGGGACCAGAGGGACCCCTCCACCCCGCGCTCGACACTTTGACCACTGATGTGAACACTAAGTGCTAAAAAAAAAAGGGACCAAAGCCAGGCTGGGGGGGCACCTGGAGAGGGGCAGGATGGTGCCCCCCACCCCAGGACCCCCCTGACCATT
>NW_005054605.1:104717-106058 GCF_000277835.1 Geospiza fortis | reverse complement strand
CCAGGCTGTGGTCCTGTGTCTGGGGGGGCAGGGAGGGGGCACAGAGATGTGCAGGGACCAGACATTTGGCAGAGCTTTGCAGTGCTGTTATTAAAGCTGCGGGATTAAGGAGAAGGGGGAACCTGCTCTGGGGAAGAATTGGGAGCCCCCCACATCCCCAGCCCCATTCCAGTGTGGGGTGGTCCCAGTTCACCCCATTTTTGGTGGTTATGGGGGACTGGGAACAGATTGGAGGCTGGGAGGGGCTGCAGGGGGAGCAGGATGAGGTCCCAAGGGATTGGAGGGGCAGGATGGCAAAAAGGGCTTGTGGGGGTGGCTATGGGGGTGCTGGGAGGGGCAGGATGTGACCCCCAACCCTCAGCAGCAGCACAAGGGCCTGGCCTCCCTCGCTGAGCCCCACCAGGCCAGGGATTAGCCCTGAAACAGGGAATAAAAGTTTCTCTTAATCCTCTTGGGGGGATTACCAGCACAGCCACACCCAGGGTGGGATCTGGCCTGGCCTCAGCCCTCCCCAGTGCTGCTGACCTGGGACCTTTTAATCCACCACACAAACCCCCTGCTCCGTCCTGGGGGACCCTCGGAGATGCTGTGGGCAGAGATGCTGCTGTCTGGCTGTATCCATCTGTCCATCCATCCATCCATCCGTCCTCCAGGCTTAGGCAGGTCCCACCTGCCCTCAGTGACATCCAGGCACTCGAGTCCCCAGTGCTCAGGGCAGGATCTCAGTGCACATCCTGTTCCCGAGGGTCACTGGAGATGCTGCAGCCAAGGACGCTGCTGCTGTCCAGCCATGTCCATCCACGTCCATCTGTCCATCCATGCATCTGCCGCTCAGGGCAGGATCCCAGTGCACATCCCACTCCATTCCCGAGGGTCACTGGAGGTGCTGCAGTCAAGGACGCTGCTGCTGCCCAGCCATGTCCATCCATGTTGATCTGTGTCCATCTGTCCATCCATTGGGCTCATTGCCCAGTCCCTACATAAGCCTGGTGACATCCACCCACACAAGCCCCCAGTGCTGTCCCACACCTTCAGATGTGCTACAGGCAAGGACACAGCTGTCCATCCTCACCCAGCCGTCCATCTGTCCATCTGCCCATCCGCACCCAGCCGTGCCCAGCCGTCCATCTGTCCATCTGTCCATCCATTGGGCTCACTGCCCAGTCCCTACATGAGCTCTGTGACATCCACCCACACAAGCCCCCAGTGCCATTCCACACCTTCGGAGGTGCTACAGGCAAGGACCCTGCTCTCCATCCTCACCCAGCTGTCCATCTGTCCATCCGCACCCAGCCGTGCCCGGCCGTCCATCTGTCCATCCGTGAGGCTCCGGCCGCTCCC
>NW_005054605.1:99771-104463 GCF_000277835.1 Geospiza fortis | reverse complement strand
AGACGGGAGGGTTTAAGTGATGTCAAGAACTGTCTGATCCTCCCTCCACGGCCCCCCTCACGCTCACTGGCGCTGGGTGCCCCCCCCGGCAAGGGGCAGCAGCTTTGCTCTGCCCTGGAGCCCCCCTGGCGGGGTGCAGAGTCCTGCGGGGAAGGGGGAGTCACCCCAGCCCCCTCCCGAGCTGCCCTGGGGGGCAGTTGGGGCTCCCCATTCTGCCTGTCCCCACTGCAGGCACTCAGCCCCACAGCACAGGGGTGCAATGGCGACACCATGGCTATGGGGACCCCCAGCTCAGCCCCACAGCACTGGGGTCCCCCAGCTCAGCTCCCATGGTGTGACTGTGCCATGGGGACCCCCGGCTCAGCCCCACAGCACAGGGGTGCAATGGGGACCCCCCAGCTCAGCCCCACAGCACTGGGGTCCCCCAGTTCAGCTCCCATGGTGTGACTGTGCCATGGGGACCCCCAGCTCAGCCCCATTACACTGGGGTCCCCCACCTCAGCCCCATGGTGTGTGTGCCATGGGGACCCCCCGATCAGCTCCACAGCACTAGGGTCCCCCACCTCAGCCCCATTACGCTGGGGTCCCCCAGCTCAGCCCCATTACACTGGGGACCCCTGGCTCAGCCCCACAGCACAGGGGTGCAATGGGGACCCCCCAGCTCAGCCCCATTACACTGGGGTCTCCCAGCTCAGCCCCATTACACTGGGGACCCCCCAGCTCAGCCCCTTGGTTTTGGATGTGATAGGCACCACCAGCTCAGCCTCAGCATCCATTCCCCCCTCCCATGGCCCCCACAGCCAGGACGTGACCAGGCTCTGTGTGAAAGCAGAAATTCTTTATTTTTGGGGCAGCTCTGGTCCCCCAGGGACAGGAGTGACACTGGGGACAGGTGGTGATAAGGGACACGGCCAGCACTGGCTGTGTGGCACCAAGTGTGCTGCAGAGGGGTGGGGTGGGGTGTCACCCTGACCCCCAGCACCCTCTGCCAGGCCCCAGCACCACTCAGGGCTGGTGCCACCCATGCCCTGAGGACTCACCCCGGTCATCAGCCAGGCCGGAGCCACTGAGCCAGTTCTCCAGGATGGACAAAACCAAGGAGCAGCAACCCCAAATTACAGGCTAGGCCAAGCCAAGCTCCTCCCAGAAGCTTTCTGGAGGTGAAGGAGGGGATCCAAGCAGAGTCACTGCCCCAAAAGTGTCACGGTGACCCTGCCTGGGTGACACCAGCCCTACAGCGCCAGCGTGTCCTTGATGAGCCGGCGCATGGTGGTGGTGACCGAGGTGCCCAGGGAGTCCGTGATCTGGTAGGAGATCTTGTACAGGTAGGGCTGCACGTCCTTCAGGCTGGTGTCAAAGACATTGTCCACCTCGGACTGGGTGGGCATCTTGGGCAGGTACTCGTGGCGGTTCATCACCTCCACGATGTTGATGATCTTCTCGCAGAGCTTCTCCCCCACCTTCTCGCGGCAGATCTGCCGCTCCTGCTCGTTGGCCAGGTTCACCACGTTCACCTTGATGGTCCACAGCTCCCAGGGAATGCACTCGTCTGAGAAGGGCCACCGTGATTTCTTCTTCTGGTAGAACTCCAGGGAGATCTGCCCCATGCCGTCGGAGCCGGAGCTGCGCAGCGCGTCCTGTGGGACAGCACGGGGGTCACGGGGGACCAGGGACTGACAACCCCTCCCCAGGCACATCCCACTGGGTTTTACAGAATCACAGAGCTGGAAGAGACCCCCAAGGATCATCCAGACCCACCCCTGGCCCTGCACAGCACACCCCAACAATGCCACCCTGTGCCTGAGAGCGGTGTCCAAACACTCCTGGAGCTCTGGGCAGCCTTGGGGCTGTGACCAAATCCTGGGGAGCTCTTCCAGAGCCCAATCACCCTGTGGGGGAAGGAGCTTTTCCCAATATCCATCCTACCCCTTCCCTGCCACAGCCCTATCCATCCCCTCAGTCCTGGCACTGCCCAGGGAGCAGAGACCAGAGCTGCCCTGGGGATGAAGCTGATGAGTCTCCTCTCAGTCCCCTCCAGCCCTCAGCTGTTGTCTTATATATCAAGAGTTCTGTTATCATTATAGTGCAAGGATTCCATACCCTCAGAGTTTCGTGCCACCTCGATGTTTTCTGTAAGCAGTTCCTCTACACACTGACTGTTCCTGGTCCTTGCAGTAATCATCTGACTCCAGATCCCACCAATCCACTTGCTCTTACTGGCTACAGGTGTGGCCTGTTAACATCAGGCCTGCTCCTAATCTTTTAGTAATTGGTTCAGCTACAACTTTTTAGGGGATAAGATTACACTCTATACCACCTTCATTTACCCATCCTGTATCCCCCTACACTCAGCTGCTCCTTTTAATCCACCCACACGAGCCCCCTGCTCCATCCCGGGGGACCCTTGCAGATGCGTGGCTTCCCTTTAACACCTTCCATGCTCCCCATTTCCCCCTCTTACCTTGAACTCCCCCACAGCCTTGCGGAGAGCCCGGTCGAGCTCCTCGGAGGAGACGCGCACGTAGGCGAAGTCGATGAAGTCGCAATCCACGTCCTGGGTGCCCACGGTGCCAATGGAGTAGGTGCCCTCCTTCTTGTAGTGGAACTTGCCGGTGCTGCGGTGCAGCAGGACGGTGTGGAGCACGGCCAGCATGGCCTCCTCCACCTGCCTGCCCTCCACCGACACCTCCAGCACCTCGGCGCGGCAGTTCATGGCGGGGTGAAGGGGCAACAGCAGCGGCTGCTGAGGGGACACGAGGGTGGCACGGGGGTGTTGGATGCAGCCAGGCTTGGGTGACAGCCCCTCTGCCACCCACCTGTATGCTGGTGTCCCGGTACTCCACAGAGACCCACTCAGATGTCCTGATTTGAATCCCCCATATGCCAAAAGCATCCAGGCACCCTTGGTATAGACCTCACAGAGACCCAGATGTCCTGATTTGAATCCCCCACATGCCAAAAACATCCAGGCACACTCGGTACAGATCCTCCATAGCCCCAGATGTCCTGATTTGAGTCCCCCACATGACAAAAACATCCAGGCACACTCGGTACAGGCTGCCCCGTAGCCCCACAGAGATGGGGTTGGTTGAAATCCCTCACGTCCCACAGATAAGAGCCTTCCCACACACCTCACAGAAGCTCAGGGGGGTTCAGGACTGAGTGCCCCAAAGGGATCCAGGTGTCGCAGGACAAATATCCCGGTCCGGTCTGCTCACGCCCCAGGGTGGGTCCCAGTACGTGCCCACCCACCCAGAGTGGGACTCGTGGTCCCAGTACAGGCCCCTCAATATCCCACAAGGACCCAAATGTCCTGCTCAGGTCCCCTCAGGGATCCAATACCCCTGAGGGACCTGGGTGTCTTGGTCAGGTCCCCTGAGGGACCCAAATGTCCTGCTCAGGTCCCTTCATGGATGCAATATCCCTGAGGGACCCAAATGTCCTGCTCAGGTCCCTTCATGGATCCAATACCCCTGAGGGACCCGAATGTCCTGGTCAGGTCCCCTTAGGGATCCAATACCCCTGAGGGACCCGGGTGTGCCCACCCTCACCTCAAAGGGGGCTGGGGGTTCCCGGTTGGGCCCCCCAAAACACCACACAGGCCCAGACGTCCCGGCCCGAGCCCACCTCAGTCTCTCACAGAGCGCCTCAGGCTCCCTCCCGGTTTGTGGCCGCGGTCCCCCCTCGGTCCCTGGGCCCCCTCACCCCCGGCCCGGCCCCGCTCCCCACTCACCGCCCGGGCCCGACCATCTGACGGCACGGAGGAGGGAAGTGGATCATCCCATCTGCGCGGGGGGGATCAGAATACACCACCGACCACTGTAGCCACCCTTCCAGCCATGACCACAGTGTTTCATCACTCTAAACTTGATTCCGTTAATATTTTTCCCTTTCGGCGCCGTTCCAGCCCTCGCGGTGTCATCGGAGGTGGATTCGCCGTTCGGAGTCTGTGGATTCCCCTCTCCGCTGCTTGGTTCGTTCCGAAGGAGTCATAGAGCTGCAATGCCGTAGCCCAGAGCGGCTCGGCGGCTCCACTGCGCCCCCTGTGCTGGAGGCTCCACGGCGGCGGTACTGCAGCGGGGCCGGTGTCCCCCGCTGACCCCGGCGGGGACACGCGGGGGACACGCGTGGGGACACCGGACAGACGGGACCCGTGGAGACCACAGGGGGACAGATGGACACAAGGGACAGCGTGACACCGGGATATGGGGACACGGGGGGATACTGGATAAAGGGACATGAAGACTAGGAGGACAAAGGGACAGTCTGACCCCTGTGGGGACAAGGCGACAACGGGGGGGACACGCGTGGGGACACGGGACAGACAGCACGGACAGGGCCCGTGGGGACCACAGGGGGACACCTGGATATGAAGGGACAAAAGGATATGGGACAGCAGGAGAAATGAAGAAAGGGGGAACACAAGGACAGATGGACACAAGGGACAGCGTGACACAGGGGGATAAAGGGACATGAAGACTAGGGGGACAAAGGGACAGTGAGATGGCTGGTTATGGGGATAGGGATGGACATGGGGACACGCGGATATGGGATGCAGCGGGAGCAGGGATGGGGGGGACTTGGGGGACACAGGAACAGGGGATGGACGGACATGGGGACACAAGGAATGGGGACATGGTCATTTGGGGCACTGATCGGGCACGCTGCCATGGGGACACATGGCTCGGTGCC
>NW_005054605.1:96987-98547 GCF_000277835.1 Geospiza fortis | reverse complement strand
TGTCCCCAGCCCAGCTGTCCCAGCTCCGGTGTCCGGTTTGTTCCCTCCGGCTCTCCCCCTCTGCGATGTTCTGGCTGCCCCCAGCTCCAACATCCCTTTTTCCCCCCTCTCCAGCATCCCAGCTGTCCCCAACCCCGCTGCTCTGTCCCCCCTTCCCAAACCCCGAATTTTAAATAAAAGGGAACATTAACACACAAGGGACAAAAGTCCCGCCCAGTGGCTCTCGCTGTACGTACAAGTTTATATACAGAAAATGGCCAAAAAGAGGGAAACCCAGAAAAATATATATAAAGGGGAAGGGGCCGAGGTTGAGGGGGCCGGAGCCACCCCTCGCCCGCGCCCCCCGCTCTGTACAGGACCCGGCCGGCGCTATTTACATCAGGGGCGTTTTTACAGGGGAGGAGGGCACCGCGCTGGCGATGCCCCCGGGGAAGACGGCACCGGTGCTGCTGGGAGGCAGCACCCTGGGCCGTGAAGGCACGTGGGGCACCCCAAAAGGTGCCCCCAAGAAGACTCAGGCATCTGAGGGGGGACCCAGATACCCTGGGAGTGATGCCAGGCATCCCTAGAGTGATGCAGGGGTGGTCCCAGGTACCCCAGGAGTGATCTAGGGGTGCCCAGGGTGTCCCAGACATCCTGTGGATGACCCAGGAGGGGGTTCCAGGTGTTCTGGGGGTGATCCAGGGGATCTCAGGCATCCCTGGAGTGATGCAGGGGTGGTCCCAGGTACCCCAGGAGTGATCTAGGGGTGCCCAGGGTGTCCCAGACATCCTGTGGATGACCCAGGAGGGGGTTCCAGGTGTTCTGGGGGTGACCCAGGGGTAAGCATGGAGTCTTGGGAATGGCCTGGGGGCATCCCAGGTGTCCAGAGGTCACTCAGGAGTCCACAGGGATGTCCTGGGCATCCCAGAACTGATCCAGGAGTGACCAGGGTGGGTTCCAGGCATCCTAGGACTGATCCAGGGATGCCCAGGTGGTTTTTGGGCATTCTGGGAGTCACTCAGGGAGGGTCCCAAACATCCCAGGGCTGATCTAGGGTACCCAGGGGATGTTCCAGATATCCTGGGAGTGATGCCAGGCATCCCTGAGTGATGCAGGGGTGGTCCCAGGCATCCCAGGAGCGATCTAGGGGTGCCCAGGGGGTCCCAGGCATCCTGTGGATGACCCAGGAGGGGGTTCCAGGCATCCTAGGAGTGATCCAGGGATGCCCAGGTGGTTTTTGGGCATTCTGGGGGTCACCCAGGGAGGGTCCCAAACATCCCAGGGCTGATCTAGGGGTATCCAGGGGATGTTCCAGGCATCTCAGGGGTGACCCAGGGGTGCCCAGGGGGTTCCCAGGCATCCTTGGACTGAACCAGGGTTGCCCAGGGCGGGTCCCAGATGTCCCCAGGCGGGTCGGGGGCTCATGGCAGCCCCTTGCCCGGGACTCAGAAAGGCAGAGTGTCCATGAAGATCTTGTCGACGATGGGTGGTGGCGGCACCAGATCCTCCAGCTTGAGGTAGAAGATGCGCTGGAGGCCCTGGGTGCAGAGGCTGGGCAGCCCGGGGAGCGTTCCCACC
>NW_005054605.1:94957-96758 GCF_000277835.1 Geospiza fortis | reverse complement strand
AGGGAGGCAGGAGAAGGAGGGGACATCGACGCTCATGCGGTGCAGGCTCTGGGAGAACTCGAGGATGGCGTCGATCCATTCCCCGAAGCCACGCACGCACTGCTGCCGGTGCAGCACCACGCCGTTGCAGAAGATGAGTTTCCCTTCCTCTGGCTTGGAGCTGCCAGCAGAAACGCAGGTGTCACCCCCAGCAGAAACTCAGGTGTCACCCCCAGCAGAAACCCAGGTGTCACCCCCGAAATCCAGGTGTCACTCCCAGCAGAAATCCCGGTGTCACCCCACCGGTGTCACTCCCAGCAGAAATCCAGGTGTCACCCCAGCAGAAATCCAGGTGTCATCCCCGAAATCCAGATGTCACCCCCAGCAGAAACTCAGGTGTCACCCCCAGCAGAAACTCAGGTGTCACCCCCAGGAGAAATCCAGGTGTCATCCCCGAAATCCAGGTGTCACCCCCGAAATCCAGGTGTCACCCCAGCAGAAATCCAGGTGTCACCCCCAGGAGAAATCCAGGTGTCACCCCCGAAATTCGGGTGTCACCCCCCCCAGCTCAGGCTCCCCCAGCAGAAATTCAGGTGTCACCCCCGGGCCCCCCCTGCTCCCTGCTGCCCCAGGGCTCACCGGTATGCCAGGCGAAGGATGAAGAGCTCCAGGAATGCTGATTCCAGCAGGAGGTCCTGGTCCTCCTTGGGCAGCTCGCTGAAGCCCTGGATCTTCTCGGCCCACTTGCGGATGACGTCCATGGAGCCGGTGAGGAGGTCGTAGAACTGCTGCACGTCCACGGAGTCCTCCTTCTCAAATGGGCACGGGGCTGACTCCTGGAACTGCGGTGGGCATGGGTCAGGAGTGAGGTGGGCACGGGTCAGGACTGGGATGGGGATGGGTGAAGAACTGGGTTGGGAATGGGTGAAGAACTGGGATGGGATGGGATGGGATGGGATGGGCATGGGTCAGGACTGGGATGGGTCAGGATTGGGATGGGGATGGGATGGGTTAGGACTGGGATGGGCACGGGTGAAGAACTGGGATGGGATGGGTCAGGACTGGGATAGGTCAGGACTGGGATGGGGATGGGTGAAGAATTGGGATGGGGATAGGTCAGAATTGGGATGGAATGGGTCAGGAACTGGGACGGGGGTGGGTCAGGAACTGGGATGGGGATGGGTCAGGATTGGGGTGGGAATGGGTGAAGAACTGGGATGGGATGGGATGGGATGGGATGGGATGGGATGGGATGGGATGGGATGGGATGGGTCAGGACTGGGATGGGTCATGATTGGGATGGGGATGGGCCAGGATTGGGATGGAATGGGTCAGGACCTGGGATGAAGATGGGTGAGAAACTGGGTGGGAATGGGATCAGGATCTGGGATGGGGACAGGTCAGGGACTGCTGGGTTAGCAACAAGGATGAGTTTGGATCTGGAACTGGGATGTGGACAGGATCAGAATCTGGGATGGGGATGGGTGAGAAACTGGGGATGGGGATGGGTGAGGATCTGGGATGAGGATGGGTCAGGATTGGGATGGGGATGGGTGAGGAACTGGAATGGGGACAGCATCAGGATCTGGGATGGGTCAGGATCCAGCCCCAGCACAGCCCTGGGCAGGGCACGGAGTGTCACTACCTTGGAGTAGTCGAGCTTGGTGGCGCTGGGGATGGAGTCAATGTGAGCCCGCACCAGAGAGGTGATGAGGCTGACCGGGGACGCATCCGGCGGCTGCTTGGGCTTGGAGGGGAGCCGGCCCCGCCTCCCCTTCAGGCTGTCGGTCCGGGCCACTGTCTTGGGACCTGCAGGGAGTGC
>NW_005054605.1:92785-94814 GCF_000277835.1 Geospiza fortis | reverse complement strand
TCCTTGTTGGACAGGCAGATGTACTTGGCATTCTTCTGCACTGTGCGCTGCGGGTGGGGAAGGAGCGGCCGAGCTCAGCCCGGGGCGCCGAGCTCCGAACAAAAGCCCTTCTACCGCAGCATAAATCCAGGTGTCACCCCAGCAGAAACCCAGGTGTCACCCCAGCATAAACCCAGGTGTCACCGCAGCATAAATCCAGGTGTCACCCCAGCAGAAACCCAGGTGTCACCCCAGCATAAACCCAGGTGTCACCGCAGCATAAATCCAGGTGTCACCCCAGCAGAAACCCAGGTGTCACCCCAGCATAAACCCAGGTGTCACCGCAGCATAAATCCAGGTGTCACCCCAGCAGAAACCCAGGTGTCACCCCAGCATAAACCCAGGTGTCACCGCAGCATAAATCCAGGTGTCACCCCAGCAGAAACCCAGGTGTCACCCCAGCATAAACCCAGGTGTCACCGCAGCATAAATCCAGGTGTCACCCCAGCAGAAACCCAGGTGTCACCCCAGCATAAACCCAGGTGTCACCGCAGCATAAATCCAGGTGTCACCCCAGCAGAAACCCAGGTGTCACCCCAGCATAAACCCAGGTGTCACCGCAGCATAAATCCAGGTGTCACCCCAGCAGAAACCCAGGTGTCACCCCAGCATAAACCCAGGTGTCACCGCAGCATAAATCCAGGTGTCACCCCAGCAGAAACCCAGGTGTCACCCCAGCATAAACCCAGGTGTCACCGCAGCATAAATCCAGGTGTCACCCCAGCAGAAACCCAGGTGTCACCCCAGCATAAACCCAGGTGTCACCGCAGCATAAATCCAGGTGTCACCCCAGCAGAAACCCAGGTGTCACCCCAGCATAAACCCAGGTGTCACCGCAGCATAAATCCAGGTGTCACCCCAGCAGAAACCCAGGTGTCACCCCAGCATAAACCCAGGTGTCACCGCAGCATAAATCCAGGTGTCACCCCAGCAGAAACCCAGGTGTCACCCCAGCATAAACCCAGGTGTCACCGCAGCATAAATCCAGGTGTCACCCCAGCAGAAACCCAGGTGTCACCCCAGCATAAACCCAGGTGTCACCGCAGCATAAATCCAGGTGTCACCCCAGCAGAAACCCAGGTGTCACCCCAGCATAAACCCAGGTGTCACCGCAGCATAAATCCAGGTGTCACCCCAGCAGAAACCCAGGTGTCACCCCAGCATAAACCCAGGTGTCACCGCAGCATAAATCCAGGTGTCACCCCAGCAGAAACCCAGGTGTCACCCTCCCCCAGGTCAGCCTCCCCAGCACAAATCCAGGTGTCACCCTGAGCACAGCTCGGGCTCCCCCAGCAGAAATCCAGGGGACCCAGTACAGCCCCTCCGGCATCCAGGCAGAGGATGGAGCCAGGGTGGGAGCTGTGAGAACTTCCCCAGGGTTCTCCTCGTGCTGGAGCTGCACCTCCATGGCCACCGGCAGCGTGGTGGCGGCCACCGGTGTCCCCAGGCAAGGTCACGGCACAGCCAATGGGTGCAAAGGACATTGCCCAAAACGCTGGCTTAGCAAAAGCCCCCGAAAGGGAAGGAGGGAGGAATGTGGCCAGCAGATTCCCAAGCCCTCGGGCTGGCCAAGGGAAGCCGGAGCTGGGGCTGAGCTGGATTTTGAGGATTCCACTTCCCCCACATAATCCCTTTTGGGGCTTTTTGGGAACATCAGTGCAGGTGAGAGCGGAGAGGAGCCCACCCTCTGTCCCTGGAGCCCCCCGGGGCTGTGCATGGATCTGGTGAGACATAAGACAAGCAGAGTCCTGTGTCCAGCTGAAAGCCAAGCCAGAAGTGACCCCAATGGCAAGACGATAATGTAATTCATCTCGCAGACCTTTAAAGGTCACGCTGCACTGGCCCCCGGCCACGTCCTGGCACGGCCCCGCTGCCAGAGCCCCCGGATTCCCCCAGCCAAATCTGGGCAGCTCTCTCGGGCACCAAGAAAGCCGACACCCCGCCGGGAGCTGGGGTTAAAAATACCCAGCGTGGCTCCCGCGCTGGCACC
>NW_005054605.1:92445-92667 GCF_000277835.1 Geospiza fortis | reverse complement strand
GCGCGGGCTGGGTACCCGCCCCAGGGGACACTGTCCGTGCCAGCGGGAGTTCTCCTTGCCTGCATGAAAACCCTGGCAGATGCAACGCCTCGACCATTCCCGTGCTCGCAGTTCGAACGTTTTCCCTCCCACCCACTCGCTGACACAATTTGGGGTCCCTCTGCCCTGTCCCCCCGGGGAACGGGCACAGATTCCCGCAGCAGCCTCTGCTCTGCCCACGGC
>NW_005054605.1:90231-90749 GCF_000277835.1 Geospiza fortis | reverse complement strand
TCTCCTCGCCGCCGGTACACCGGGGCTGGCGTCCGCCGGTGCCTCCATCGCCTGCGCTCTCTTGTTGCCGGTATTTCCGGTGTCCCCTCGTTGCTGGTACTCCGGTGCGCCCACCCCCGGTGCCCCCTCGGTGTTGGCATCACTTCAGTCCCCACCCCCGGTAACCTCTCGTTGCCCCCATTCCCGGTGCCCTCTATGTGCCGGTATCTCCGGTACCGTTATCCCCGGAGCCCCCTCGGTGCCGGTATCGTCAGTGCCCCATTCCCGGTGTGCCCCCGGTGCCTCCCGCACCCCCGGTACCGCTCTGCTCAATGCCCATCACTCGGTGTCGGAATCCCCGGTGTCCCCTCATTGCCGGTACCCCGGTGCCCCCATTCCTGGAGTCCCCTCGGTGCCGGTATCTTCATTGCCCCATTCCCGGTGTGCCCCCGGTGCCTCCCGTACCCCCGGTACCGCTCTGCCCAGTGCCCCTCTGGGTATCTCCGGTGCTCAGCGGCACCGGTACCCCCGGGCTCCTC
>NW_005054605.1:88087-88384 GCF_000277835.1 Geospiza fortis | reverse complement strand
AGCCCGGCCAGACGGGAAACTGAGGCACAGCAGAAGGGAAACTGAGGCACAGCAGAGGGCTGGGGGCTCTTGGTGCTCCATCTGTGCAAGGGAACCGGTGTTGTAGCAATCCCCCAGCTCTGGGGGTGCTTTGTGTCCCCCAACTCCTTCAGTGGCTCTGGGGGGGGCAGCGAGGCAGCTTTTGGGGGGACCCCAGTGCCCGTCCGGCGCGGGCACCGCGTCCCTTGCAGGAGGAAGGGCTCGGGGTGGGACTCGCTTCCCGCCGGCCGCCGGAGGAAACGGGGCAGGAAGGGGCTG
>NW_005054605.1:86325-86552 GCF_000277835.1 Geospiza fortis | reverse complement strand
TCTGGGGGTCCCCCCCTGGATCCCCCCAGGATGTGCTCACCGGCCTTGAGCCCCGCGGCCTCGGCCGGGCTCCCGTCGTGCACGCGGCACACGAAGGTGAACATCTCCACGCTGTTCCTGTCCTGGTGGTGCAGCCCGTAGGTCTGGAATGAGGGCTCTGCTGAGGGGCACCCCGACCCCCAGGGACCCCCCAAGAGCAGCCATGCAGCGTTTGATTGCTGCTGGGG
>NW_005054605.1:85250-86308 GCF_000277835.1 Geospiza fortis | reverse complement strand
CCGATGGCTGCAGCCCAGGGTGCCCCCCCCGGCAGCACAGCCCAGGGAGGTTTGATGACTCTGTCACCTCTAAAAATAACCCCAAGCTCAGAGACGGCTTAAAAATACCCTCATGCAAAGCAAGGTGCGGGTAGGAGGGGTGGGGAGCAGGGCCAGGCTCAGCACCCACCTGGATCTCGAAGCCAAAGGACTCCTCTGCCTTCTTCTCCAGCATCACCACCCTCCTGGGGGACACAGGGCTCAGGGCACACCCAGAACAGACTTCAAAATGCTGCTTTGGGCTCCCCAAGGACATCTGTGCCTGAGATGGGGTTCACCCTCCCCAGTTTGCCTTGGTCTGGGGGTGTCTGAGCCCACCAGGGAGCTGAGACCCCACGGCTGCCCCCACCTCCCCCATAAAATCCCCCTCATTTCCCTCCCGGGGTATCCAGAATGGAAAAATGCCCCAAGGCCAAGCTGCAGCCCTCTGGGACAGGGACCCCAGCCCCAGTGCAGCATCACCACCCTGCTGGGGGACACAGGGGTCAGGGCACACCCCAAACTGCCTGTGCAAACCTCAAAATGCTGCTTTGGGGTCCTCGAGGACAGGACACCTCTGCCTGAGATGGGATTCACCCCACTCTGCTCCCCAGTTTGCCTTTGGGTGCCAGGCAGGATGCCCACAGGGTCTGGGGGTGTCTGAGCTGTGACCCCATGGCTGCTCTCACCTCCCCCATAAAATCCCCCTCATTTCCAGCCCTCCCAGGGCATCCAGAATGGAAAAATGCCCCAAGGCCAAGCTCCAGCCCTCTGGGACAGGGACCCCAGCCCCACTCCTGTGCCCCCTGTCCCTACCTGTGCTCCTCCGGGGACTGGCTGGGGGATTCCCACTTGAACCCCGCGTCCTGTGACAAAGGAAGAGCCATGAGCCCGAGGGGACACCCGAGGGGACATCCCCCACCTCCTGCAGGGACAGGACAGCGCCGTGCCAAGCCAGCACCCCTGGGCATAACAGGGCTTTGATCAGGGCTCAAAGGCACCCTCAGAGCGGCCGGGGCTCGCCCCACGCTTTGCCGTCA
>NW_005054605.1:83257-85060 GCF_000277835.1 Geospiza fortis | reverse complement strand
TGGGGTTGCTGGCCTCTGCCAGCCCCAGTGCAGTGTCACCAAAAGCTGCCCCATTGAGGGTGGCACATGGCACAGCTCGGTGGCAGCGGTTCCCTCTGTGCCCTGCCTGCCTCGTGGGTGTCACCAGCTCTGCCACATGGGTGTCACCAGCCCTGCTGGTGTCACCAGATAACGACCGACCTCCCCAAATGCACCCAACAGGCACAAAACCACCAGAACTGGGGAACTTGTCGCCTGTCACGCTGGGCCCCACGGCACCACAGGGACAGGAAGGGACGGCCTGGACCCCTCAGGGACATTCTGGTGGTGGTGGCCTTGCTTGGCCAGGCCACCGTGCGTGTCTGGGCTGTGGCAGTGCAGCCCTGGGGCCGCTTCTGCTCCGGATGTCGGCTCCGCTCTCGCTTCCCCCACCGCCCAGGAAGCACGCGGGGCCGGGGGGAGCCTCAGGGCGGTGCCGGGCCCAGCGTCACCACAGAGGAGCTTTTCAGGGGCCCTGTGCTCCACCAAACCCGACCTGGGGAGCTCTGGGACCTGTCCCTTACTGTCCCTAAACCAGACCCGGGGAACTCTGTGACCTGCCCCTTACCCTCCCTAAATCAGACCTGGGGCACTCTTTGATCTGCCCCTTAAAATCCCTAAACCAGACCCTGTGATCTGCCCCTTATTCTCCCTAAATCAGACCCAGGGAACTCTGTGACTTGTCCCTAAATCAGACTCAGGGCACTCTGGGACCTGTCCCTTACTGTCTACAAACCAGACCTGGGGAGCTCTGTAACCTGTCCCTTACCCATCCTAAATTGGCCCTGGGGTACTCTGTGACCTGTCCCTTACCCTAAATCAGCCCCAGGGCACTCTGTCCCTTACTGTCCCTAAATCAGACCCAGGGTACTCTGTGACCTGTCCCCTACTGTCCCTAAACCAGACCCTGTGATCTTCCCCTTGCCCTCCCTAAATCAGACCTGGGGTACTCTGGGACCTGTCCCTTACTGTCCCTAAATCAGACTCAGAGCACTCTGTCCCTTACTGTCCCTAAACCAGACCCAGGGTACTCTGTGACCTGTCCCTTACCCTTCCTAATTCAAACCCCAGTTCTGGGGTACCCTGTGGCCAATCCCTCACCCTCCTCACAGGACAGAGTCCAGGGGGGCTGTGGGGTCACTCCTGTCCCAGTGGGGTCACTCCTGTCCCAGTGACAGAGCCACAAACAGTGGGGTGGGGGTCTGGCCTGAAAACCGCAGGGCAGGACAGGGAGAGGAGCCAGGACAGGGTGTGGGGTTTGGGGGACACTGGGAAGGGGCACAGGGGAGATTCCTGAGGGAAGGTGAGCAGGGACCTTGATGTGGGGCTCGGGGGGAATCCAGGGTGGGGGTTCAGGGATAACCCCGGGGCAGGACGTGAGCAGGATCCGGGACAGGATGTGACGCTTGGGGGGACAGCACGGAGCGAGCGGGGACGGGGACACCGGGAAGATGCTGCGGGAGGATGGGACAGGCGTGAGGTGATGCTGGGGCAGCGCAAGAGGCTGGGGGCGGCCATCGGGACACCGGAGCGGGATGGGGACACGAGGGAAGCTCGGGAGGGATGGGGACACGAGGAAATCGGAGCGGGATGGGGACACGAGGGAAACTCAGGAGGGATGGGGACACGAGGGAAGCTCAGGAGGGAGGGGGACACGAGGAAACCGGAGCGGGATGGGGACACGAGGGAAGCTCGGGAGGGATGGGGACACGAGGAAATCGGAGCGGGATGGGGACACGAGGGAAACTCAGGAGGGATGGGGACACGAGGGAAGCTCAGGAGGGA
>NW_005054605.1:70898-82466 GCF_000277835.1 Geospiza fortis | reverse complement strand
TTAGGGATCCCGCGGGGGTCCAGGGGGGAGGTTCCACCTGGGGTCCTGCTCGGTGACCCTCCGGGGGTCCGCGGGGGATCAGGGCAGGGTCCTGCTCAGGGACCCCGTGGGGGTTCCAGAGGGAGGATCCTTCATGAAGTTCTGCACAGGGATCCCCCGGGAGTCCAGCGTGGGGATCTGGAGGGAGGGTCCTGAGTGGGAGCATCCTCGGGGACACCACGGGGTGCAGAGTGGGGGTCCGGGTGTTCCTTGGGGCTGTAGAACCCGGGGGAGGCGGTGTCCTGAGGGTGCAGGGTGCGATGCTGCTGGGAATGGCACGGGAAGCCCCGTGGGGAGCCAAGGAGAGATGCAGGGATCCCCTGAGGGATGATTTGGGGACAAGCCGGGCGGTTTCCGGGAGCAGAAGCAAGGCCGGGCTCTGCTGCTCCCCGCCAGCTGCCACCGCTCCCCCCCGCCGCCACCAAAGCCGCATTTGGGATTTAATGGGGGGCAGGAGCTGGGGCAGGGGCGGGCCCGGAGGCAGCGGGGATTTTCCAGCCGGAGCCGAGAGCTTTGCCCAAATGTTTGTTTAAAATTTGCCACAAAAAAAAAAAAAAATTGAAGATCGTAACAAGCCCCGCTGGCGTTCCAGCCAAACCTCCCGCCCACAGCCCGGCCTGGGGTTACCAGGAGACAAATGTGCTGCAGGAGCAGAGCTGCTCGGGGCTGGAAGGGCTGGGGAAAGGATGGGATTGAGGCCACCACCGACCCTGAGTCACCAAACCACCGGGAATGATGAGGAACACCCCATCTTGCCCCCAAAATTTGGTCATGCCTTGGCCCCTGGGCTGCAGCCACCCCAGACTGTTCTCCCATTCCATCTGCTGGCGGAGCAGACAGATTTTGCTTTAAAATTCCCCAAATTCTGATCTCAGCGCTGCCCGCGCCTGCAGGATGGGGTTGGATTTTCCTGGGGACCACAGCAGGAGCCCCAGACAAAGCTGGGCACGAGGAAGGACAAGCCCAGATGGTGCCTCCCCCTCCCCACCTCGTCTGAGCCCGGCGGGACCCCAGGCCTCGGCAGATTTTCCCCTTGATCCGCTCACAACTCATTTGCAGGAGGCTCTAATTAAGGAATTAACGCTGCAGCACCGTTTACCCTGGGAGCAAACAAGATTTTGTAGTTTGCTGTGGGATTTATCTTTCCTTGGAGCTGTGGGGACTCGGGGATGCTCCAGGGAGGTGCCCACTGTACCCAGCACAGCCCCAGGGATGCTCTGAGGGGATCTCCAGGCACAAATCTCCAAATTTATTTATTCTCTGTGACCTTTCCTGCTCTGTCTGTCCCCAGAGTGGGAACCCCAAGTTCAGCTGGGTGGAAAACCCCACCTGCCACCTCTTTGTGGCACCTCCTGAGTGCTTGGTGGCTGTTGGAAGCTTCATATTCACTAAAAATGGGAATATTCAACATTAAAATGTCTTGGACCAAGAGATTATTTTAGTTGTGAGGGACTGAGCTGCGCCCTGCAATTCCCACCCCTTCCCAGTGAACTGAGATTGCAACACCTCACGTGAATAAAACAAACTTTTAATAATGTACAGCAGAAATCGACAGCCTGGTTTTATATTAAACAAAAGATTTCCTATCTTACACCGTATGTACATTTTGCATACTGAAGAGGTAAAGTGGCTAAGTGGCTATTTTCTTACAGTCCTATGCTAAGAAAAATGTACAAAAAACCCAAACAAATCAAAAAAAGGGGCAGAGAAGTACCAAGAGTTCTGTCCTGCAGCCACGTACCGCTGATGGACCCCCCGCTCCTTATCCCGCATGGAATTGCCTGGAATGCAGATTTTGCTCCTTTTTTCCCCAGAGCTGCCGCGACTTTTTGGGAGGCGAGGCAGCCAATTCCCAGGTGCTCCGACAGCTCGGCAAGCACTGGCGCCCCCCGGGCACCGATTTGCATGAGAAAAGTGCTGTGTGAATGCTACATGGTCAGCGTTAGCTCCTTCCCGCTGGCTTTTTCCCCATCTCTCCTGAAGATTTCTCCCCTAAAATCCTGCAGGGAGGGACGTTGCCCTCCTCGCCTCACCTTTTGCTGAGCCCTGTTTGGTCTGGAGCTGAGGCAGGTGCAGTGTGGCTACAGTTGGAGGGGGCGAGTTCAGTGCGAGTTCGGAGCTGTGGGGATGGGGGAGCCAAGGGGGGGGCCCGAGCTGTGCCCTGGCCCCTCCTGCCTGCCCCAGCTCCCAGCCCGGGGCCTGCTCCAACGGCCTGGGAGTCCTCAGGGCACCCCTCGGCTTCTAAATCCGGGTTTAATTGGGTTAAACTGACATTTAGGGCTTCCAAGTGCAGTTTAACTGGGCTAAACCTGCATTGAGGGCGTGCAAGTCCAGGTTTAACTGGGGTAAACCTGCGTTGAGGGCGTGCAAGTGCCCCCCTTGGCTTCCAAGTCCAGGTTTAACTGGGCTAAACTTGCATTGAGGGCTTCAAAGTGCCCCTCTTGGCTTTTAAGTCCAGGTTTAACCAGGCTAAACCTGCACTGAGGGTGTGCAAGTGCCCACCTTGGCTTCCAAGTCCAGGTTTAACTGGGCTAAACCTGCATTGAGGGCTTCAAAGTGACCTTCTCGGCTTCCAAGTCCAGGTTTAACTGGGGTAAACTGACATTAGGGCTTTTAAGTCCAGGTTTAACTAGGCTAAACTTGCATTGAGGGCTTGCAAGTCCAGGTTTAACTGGGCTAAACCTGCACTGAGGGCTTCCAAGTCCAGGTTTAACTGGGCTAAACTGACATTAGGGCTTCCAAGTCCAGGTTTAACTGGGCTAAATCTGCATTTAGGGCTTGCAAGTGCCCCTCTTGGCTTTTAAGTCCAGGTTTAACTGGGGTAAACTGACATTTAGTGCCCCCCTCAGCTTCTAAGTCCAGGTTTAACTGCACTAAACCTGCACTGAGGGCTTGCAAGTGCCCCCCTTGGCTTCTAAGTCCAGGTTTAGCTGGGTTAAACTGACATTTAGGGCTTGCAAGTGCCCCCTTGGATTCCAAGTCCAGGTTTAACCAGGCTAAATGTGCATTTAGGGCTTGCAAGTGACCCCATCAGCTTCTAAGTCCAGGTTTAACTGGGTTAAACCTGCATTTAGGGCTTGCAAGTGCCCCTCTTGGCTTTTAAGTCCAGGTTTAACTAGGCTAAACTTGCATTTGGGGTTTGCAAGTGCCCCCCTTGGCTCCTAAGTCCAGGTTTAACTGGGCTAAACCGACATTTAGGGCCTGCAAGTGCCCCTCTTGGTGCTGAATGCAGGATGAAGGGACACGTGCATGGGAAGCTCTGGCTGAGATGTGGCTCAGGACAAGCTGGGGGGAACAGGGGACCCCCAGCCCTGCTCCCAGGGCAGACCCACGCTGCCAAAAACTCCTCTGGGGGGTGCAAAGCAGCTCCTGAAACGATTCAAAACCCCACACTCGTCACTTTGTACAAGGTCACGGACACACAGGGAATCGGGGAGAGGGACACGCGGACAGGGACACAGACAGCAACAACAGAGGGACTGAAATAAAGACAACCCTGGCAGCCAGAGCAGAGATGAAACCTCACCTTTGAGAGCAGGAGCAAGGTCAGAGTAGAAACAGTTCCAGTGTAAATCGAGCTGTGCATTTGGTTTTTTTCTTTTTCTTTTCTCTTTTTTTTTTTTTTTTTTTTTGCAGTGATTTCTTTACAAACCAACAGGTCAAGAGGTAATAATTAGAGATTGTTTTTCTGCTCTTAGAAAGAATTAACAATATTCAAAAAAGTTAAAATCCAGACCCTCCCAGAAAACAATAATTATAATAACAACAATAACAACAACAACAATAATAATTAAAAAAATAATAATCAAAACCACTCCAGTTAAAAGTTATGGCTTCAGAGTTCTCTACTGCAGACACTGACCTGACCTCCACACCACAGATCTTCCTGACTGCCAAAGTCACCAGGGCAGCCACAGCTCTCACTTCCAGAGTCTCTGTAGTCACCCCACCTCTCCCCCACCTGGATTCGGCCTTGAATCAAAAGAAAACCCATGCAGATCCCCCCACCCCACACTGAGACACAGCCACTTCCACACTAGGAGATATTTATACAGCGATATTAAAAAGATGGATGTTGATTTCCCCAGCCACGCCTGCTGTCAGATCCTGCCCAGCCCCTCTGGGAGCACCCCCAGAACTCAGATCACAGAATCACAGAATGAGCCAGGCTGGAAAAGACCTTTGAGATCATCAAGTCCAACCTAAGACCTAACCTAACACCTCCTCATCAGCTAAACCATGAGTGCCATGCCCAGTCTTTTTTCAAACACGCTCAGGGACTCCTGCACCTCCCTGGGCAGATGATTCCAGCACCCAATCACTCCTTCAGTGAAGAATTTTTTTCTGATGTCCAACCTAAACTTTCCCTGGGGCAGCTTAAGGCTCTGCCCTCTTCTGTCAGTGGTTGTCTGGAAGCAGAAACCAACCCTACATGAGCACAGCCACCTTTAGGGAGTTGTAGAGAGCGATAAAATCACCCCTGAGCCTCCTGTTCTCCAGGCTGAGCACCCCCAGCTCCCTCAGGGCTCCTCACAGGGTTTGTTCAAGCCCCTCTCCGGCTCTTTGCATCCTTCCCAAACTGAGGGGCCCAAAACTGGACACAGCACTTGAGGTGTGACCTCACCAGTGTCAAGCACAGAAGAAGAATGATCTCCCTGCTCCTGCTGGCCCCACCATTCCTGATCCAGGCCAGGATGCATGGCCACCTGGCCATGGTGCTGGCTCATGTTCAGCCAGGCCACTGTCCAGCCACTGTCCTGCTGCATCACCAGGCCCCCAGAAATCTGCCTGGGTGGTGGAACTGGGAATTGTGTTCCCAGGAGAACTGAGTCCCCACAACACCTGTTCCCCCTCCGACACAACTCAGCTCCCCTCTACCCAAGAATTACAAACCCCAGGGGCTCAAGACAAAAAAACCTGGATTCCAGGAGTGATTCTCAGTTCCTTATTTGTTTCATCTTTAAAAAATGGAAAGGTGCAGCCTCACCAGTGTCAAGTACAGAGAAGAATGATCTCCCTGCTCCTGCTGGCCACACCATTCCTGATCCAGGCAGGAGCCATTGGGCATGGCCACCTGGGCATGGTGCTGGCTCATGTTCAGCCAGGCCACTGTCCAGCCACTCTGTCCTGCTGCATCACCAGGCCCCCTGGGTAACAGAGTGGGGAACTGAGTCCTGCACTCCTCCACAACACCTGCTCCACCTCTGACACAACTCAACTCCCCTCTACCCAAGAATTACAAACCCCAGGGGCTCAAGACAAAAAAAAACCTGGATTCCAGGAGCGATTCTCAGTTCCTTATTTGATCTTAAAAAAAGGGAAAGGTGCAGCCTCACCAGTGTCAAGTACAGAAGAAGAATGATCTCCCTGCTCTTGCTGGCCACACCATTCCTGAACCAGGCCAGGATGCATGGCCACCTGGCCATGGTGCTGGCTCATGTTCAGCCAGGCCAATGTCCAGCCACTGTCCTGCTGCATCACCAGGCCCCCAGAAATCTGCCTGGGTAATGGAGCTGGGAACTGAGTCCTGCACTCCTCCACAACACCTGCTCCACCTCTGACACAACTCAACTCCCCTCTACCCAAGAATTACAAACCCCAGGGGCTCAAGACAAAAAAAAACCTGGATTCCAGGAGTGATTCTCAGTTCCTTATTTGTTTCATCTTTAAAAAATGGAAAGGTGCAGCCTCACCAGTGTCAAGTACAGAGAAGAATGATCTCCCTGCTCCTGCTGGCCACACCATTCCTGATCCAGGCAGGAGCCATTGGGCATGGCCACCTGGGCATGGTGCTGGCTCATGTTCAGCCAGGCCACTGTCCAGCCACTGTCCTGCTGCATCACCAGGCCCCCAGAAATCGGGCAGCCAGGGATCTGCTCTGCAGCAGCCTGTCCAAGCTCCACGAGGCTCACGACTCAGCACGGAGAGCACCAGCAAACAGCTCACAAACGGGACACTCGAGATTTGCACATGCACAGGAAGCACGGACAGAGATGAGCCACCCACAGGCAGAGACACCGCACGGCTATGGAGGAGATGACCAGGCACAGGGACACGCGCACCTCGCGCATGCACACACCGGGGCGGCCCCGACGGCCGTCAGGGAGCCCACTTGGACTTTTTCAAGCTTAAGAAAAGGAGGGGGAACGGTTGTTGTGAAGCTGATCAACTGTTCCGGCTCAGCCTCTTGGAAGAGAGCACCATTTGTTTTGCTTTTTCTGCATGAACGTGCCAGTCCCTGGAAAAATCCTCGAGAGTATGGCAAGAAAAACCTTCCCTTTCCCTTCCCGCTCCCGGCACCGAGCACCCGGGGCTGGCTCCGACCCCACCAACGGGTGCTCGACGCACACTGAACTTTACAGGGATTTCCTTTAAAGGAACAAAGAGTTAGGATCATGGCTGAGATCCCTCGGGTGAAGTCCCTCTCAAGTCTCCACGCTCTCAGGAGGTGATCACAAAAGGTTTTGGATTGTTTCATACCCAAGCAGGGAAGAGAGCGGTCCCGTAGGCTCCGTCCCCCTGCCTAGCAGCCTGCAGGTCCCGCTGTCTGGTTGTAGCAGTAGGTTGGGCTGAAACACGAGGTAGGCCTCCATCACATGTCTACTCTAGCACAGCAGCTCCTGTGCAGTTTCCTCCTGTTGAGGCTCAGAGCCTAAATTTTCACATCTTCCTGGACGCTGAGCTGGGAGAGGGTTTTCTTGATGCGGAGGGCAGTGAGCCGAGCCGCTCCGTTGGCGTACCAGCACTCTCGCATCATCTTGCCCATCACCCGTAGTGCCTGGCCAAGAAACGACAGCAAATGTCAGTGCTCTGCTCTCCCCCTGAGCCCACGTGGGCCTGCCAGGCTGCAGCTCTGCCTGGGCACTGACACAGCCCCCACATCCCCCAAAATCAGAGCGCACCTTACAAAAGTTGTTACCTTATCCTCAGGGAGTCATGGAATGGTTTGAGTTGGAAGAGACCCCAAAGTCCATCTCATTCCATGCCCTGCCATGGGCATGGACACCTTCCACTACCCCAGGCTGCTCCAAGCCCTGTCCAGCCACAGAAGGGGCAGCCCCAGCTTCTCTGGGCATCCTGTGCCAGGGCTCACCACCCTCACAGGGAAGAATTTCTTCCCAAAATCCCCCCCTAACCCTGCCCTTTGGCAGTGGGAAGCCATTCCCTCTTGTCCTGGAGCTCCTTGGAAAGATTCTCCCCTCCTTTTTCTTGCAGACTTCCTCCAAATACTGCAAGGCCACAATCAGGTCACACCAAAGCTTCTGTTCTCCAGGCTGGACAAGCCCAGTTCTCTCAGCCTTTCCTCACAGGAGAGGAATGGAGATGAAAGCAGACCTCACCTCGTAGCTCTGCCACCAGTTTGGGATGTTTGGCCGTAATTTCTGGTCACACACAACCTTCCTCATCTCCTCAATCGAAGGATCAGAGGGTACAAGGTCATAGTAGGGAAGCTGATACTCCTCATGGATACCTGAAAGGCAGAGCAGGGAAAAATGAAATTCCTGGGAACAGGGACCACGGCCACTGTGCTTGCTAAAGACAGACGGACGGAGGTTTGGGCTCCATGACTCACTGCTGAGATGCGTCAACACTTTGCAGTTATTTAGAACAGAAATGAAGAATCTGGAATTGGAGCTAACAAGAAAAATTCAGGGAAATAAAATGCAGCTGCCTAAACTGGAACAGAGTCAGCAGGCTGGGATCAACACCTCCCAGCAAGGCGCCAGGGTCACTGAATCTCCACGGCAGTGGGACTGTCACACGTGGGATGACGCTGCAGCTGCACGTGCCAAGACATTTATACTGATCTGGGGGAGTCCCCCACCAATCAGCACCAGCATTTCCTGAAAATCCATCCAAAGGAACATCAGCCACCACTGGGAGCACCAACAGCCTTGACCCAACGCTGGCTGGGCTTAGCAGCAGTCATGAGTCACTTCTGTTACCTCCCTTGGTGACAACACCCAGGGCCATGTCCTCCCACAGCCCTGCTCTCCCTCAAACCTCCCAAACCTGATCAAACCTCCCTCCTCCTGACCAATGGAACCCCAATTTCCCAGGAGCAAGCATGGCCACTGGCCCAGGCACACAAAGGACAGGACATTTACCTCCTGCGTTGCACCTTCGGGCAATCTCCCAGTAGACCAAGCCCAAGGCGTAGATATCAGCACATTTAAATGAATCAAAATGTTTCATGTTGATGGTTTCATCCAAGACTTCTGGGGCCATGTATCTGCACAGAGAAAGGAAAAATATTTTCTTCCTGAAAGGGAATTTTCTGGAAGACAGCAAATTATTGGTTTTCCCACACAGCACTTCCCAGCAGAAAAAACTCTGCTTGGCATCAGAACAGAACTGGGCTCTGTGATCTAAGAGAGTGAAAAAAAATAACTCAAGAACAACAGCAAGCAGGGAAAAGAGGTAGAAATGTCCCAAAACTACATCAGGCTCCCACCAGAAGGTCCCAAAGGCTTTAGTGAGGCCAACCTTGTGGTTATGTTTCAATGAGCTCCTGGTGCCAGGTTTACATGGCTGGCCCACACCTTCCAGCATGGTGACACCTGGAACATCCCTTTGGCACCAACTCAGGCATAAAACTGATGCTGCAAAACACTGGGAAACGTGAAATTCAGAGAATTCTCCCAGTGCTCAACCTGCAGCTCAGGCATTTCCAGCCACCCAAATACCTTCACCTGCAACATCCCTTTGGCACCAACTCAGGCACAAAACTGATGCTGCAAGACACCAGGAAATGCTAAATTCAGAGAATTCTCCCAGTGCTCAACCCAGAATTCAGGCATTTCCAGCCACCCAAATGCCTTCACCTGCAACATCCCTTTGGCATTAACTCCAGCACAAAACACACTGCAAGACACTGGGAAATGCTAAATTCAGAGAATTCTCCCAGTGTTCAACCCACAGCTCAGGCATTTCCAGCCACCCAAATACCTTCACCTGCAACATCCCTTTGGCATTAACTCCAGCACAAAACACACTGCAAGACACTGGGAAATGCTAAATTCAGAGAATTCTCCCAGTGTTCAACCCACAGCTCAGGCATTTCCAGCCACCCAAATACCTTCACCTGCAACATCCCTTTGGCATTAACTCCAGCACAAAACACACTGCAAGACACTGGGAAATGCTAAATTCAGAGAATTCTCCCAGTGTTCAACCCACAGCTCAGGCATTTCCAGCCACCCAAATACCTTCACCTGCAACATCCCTTTGGCATTAACTCCAGCACAAAACACACTGCAAGACACTGGGAAATGCTAAATTCAGAGAATTCTCCCAGTGTTCAACCCACAGCTCAGGCATTTCCAGCCACCCAAATACCTTCACCTGCAACATCCCTTTGGCATTAACTCCAGCACAAAACACACTGCAAGACACTGGGAAATGCTAAATTCAGAGAATTCTCCCAGTGTTCAACCCACAGCTCAGGCATTTCCAGCCACCCAAATACCTTCACCTGCAACATCCCTTTGGCATTAACTCCAGCACAAAACACACTGCAAGACACTGGGAAATGCTAAATTCAGAGAATTCTCCCAGTGTTCAACCCACAGCTCAGGCATTTCCAGCCACCCAAATACCTTCACCTGCAACATCCCTTTGGCATTAACTCCAGCACAAAACACACTGCAAGACACTGGGAAATGCTAAATTCAGAGAATTCTCCCAGTGTTCAACCCACAGCTCAGGCATTTCCAGCCACCCAAATACCTTCACCTGCAACATCCCTTTGGCATTAACTCCAGCACAAAACACACTGCAAGACACTGGGAAATGCTAAATTCAGAGAATTCTCCCAGTGTTCAACCCACAGCTCAGGCATTTCCAGCCACCCAAATACCTTCACCTGCAACATCCCTTTGGCATTAACTCCAGCACAAAACACACTGCAAGACACTGGGAAATGCTAAATTCAGAGAATTCTCCCAGTGTTCAACCCACAGCTCAGGCATTTCCAGCCACCCAAATACCTTCACCTGCAACATCCCTTTGGCATTAACTCCAGCACAAAACACACTGCAAGACACTGGGAAATGCTAAATTCAGAGAATTCTCCCAGTGTTCAACCCACAGCTCAGGCATTTCCAGCCACCCAAATACCTTCACCTGCAACATCCCTTTGGCATTAACTATTCTGTAATTCTGTGATTGATTCTGTGATTCTGTGTTTTGGAGGCGCCACTGATGCAGTGGCACGCAGAGGCCTCAAGAGGGATGTAAACTCCACATCCCAGCATAGGTGCAGACGTCAGGAGTTTGTGATTCTGCTTCTGCCTGTGCTCACATCCCACCCAGGCAGTGCCAATTTTAGGATGGGATGTGAAATGGTGATATAACTCCTGGGTTAACCCACTTCACAGCCAGCCAAAGCAACCGCTCTATTTCTGCTCCATAACCACCAGATGAAGCTGGGCTGACTCAGGCAGGGTTTGCTGCACAGCACATCAGCTCCCTTCAGCAATCCTGCTTTATCCTCCCCTCAAGAATTCCCAATTTCCCAATCCAGTTTTTACCCTGAGTGCCCACGATCTCCATGTGCAGGTGGGCCAGCCCGCTGGCAGCAGACAGGGCGAGCTTGATCATGCCCTCGATGGTCACCGTGTAGCGATTCAGGTAATCAAAGAGAGAGCCGTGCTCGTGGTAGTCAGAGACGAGCCACAGCTGAGTCCATGTCCCATTATCTGCAACAGGAAAGAGATGAAACTCAGGCAGATCCAGAGCAGGGATGGCCACTGAGCATCCCACAGGTTTTTGGGACAGGGCAGAGCTGCTGGGTAAGGCTGCAGCTGAACAGGGGCAAGGAAGAAATGGCTCAAATCAGCCATAGTGTGGCCAGCAGGACCAGAGCAGTGATTTTCCTCCTGTGCCAGGCACTGGTAAGGCAACAGCTCGAATTCTGGAGTAGTTTTGGGCAGTGTAGAGACCCAGAGAAGCTGAATTAATCAGCTTTAGTCCCTCATGACAGGAAAGATGTGGAGGTGCTGGAGTGTGACCAGAGATGGACAATGGAGCTGGGGAAGGGAATGGATAATTCTGAAGAGCAGCTGAGGGAGCTGCAGGGCTCACCCTGATAAAAAGGAGGCTCAGGGGGGACCTTTTCACTGATCAGCTTCTTGACACGAGGATGGAGGTGCTGGAATGTAACCAGAGATGGACACTGGAGCTGGGGAAGGGAATGGATAATTCTGAAGAGCAGCTGAGGGAGCTGCAGGGCTCACCCTGATAAAAAGGAGGCTCAGGGGGGACCTTTTCACTGATCAGCTTCTTGACAGGAGGATGGAGGTGCTGGAATGTAACCATAGGGGCAATGGAGCTGGGGAGGGGAATGGATAATTCTGAAGAGCAGCTGGGGGAGCTGCAGGGCTCAACCTGAAGAAAAGGAGGCTCAGGGGGGACCTTCTCACTCTGATCAACTTCTGACAGGAGGATGGAGCCAGGTGGGGTAACAAGCAACAGGACCAGAGGAAATGGCCTGAAGTCACACCAGGGAAGGTTTAGATTGGAAATTAG
>NW_005054605.1:67957-70869 GCF_000277835.1 Geospiza fortis | reverse complement strand
GGCACAGTGGTGAAGCCTCTGCTCTAGGCTTGAGGCACCTCTTACCTTTGTTATCTGCAGCAATGAATCCCAGGATGTTCTCGTGCCTCAGCATCACTGTTTGATAGATCTCTGCCTCTCTGAACCAGGAACGTTCCTCACGTGACGAGAAGATCTTCACAGCCACGTCACCCCCACGCCACCTGCCCCGCCACACCTCCCCAAAGCGGCCTTTGCCAATGATCTCCTGAAGGACAATCGTCCGAGCCACCGTCCGCTGGACAAACAGAGGCAAGCCTGGGGACAAGGAAAGGAAGGAATCAGTCCCTGGGGTGATATAAGCCAGGTCTCATAACCTCTCAGGGATTTATTTCACACCCAAGAGAGCTCGGCTACCTTAGAAGGCATAAAATCAGCAGGATGGCTTCTGTGGTAGTGCTGGAAACAGAAAAGTTTAAATAAAAGGCAAAATAACAAAACTCTTTACAGAGAAAACCCGAGCTGGGTGCAAGAGGGAACAAACCCAAACTCCACTGATGTAAGGGTCTCCTTGAGTCAGGTCTCATAAACTCTTGGAGATTTATTTCACACCCAAGCTACCTTGCACACTCAGCTGCCTTAGATGGCATAAAATCAGCAGGATGGCTTCTGTGGTGGTGCTGGAAACAGAAAAAGGCAAAATAACAAAGCTCTTTACAGAGAAAAACCAAGTTAGGTGCAAGAGGGAAAAAACCCAAACTCCACTGATGTAAGGGTCGCCTTGAGTCAGGTCTCATAAACTCTTGGAGATTTATTTCACACCCAAGCTACCTTGCACACTCAGCTGCCTTAGATGGCATAAAATCAGCAGGATGGCTTCTGTGGTGGTGCTGGAAACAGAAAAGTTTTAATAAAAGGCAAAATAACAAACTCTTTACAGAGAAAACCCGAGCTGGGTGCAAGAGGGAAAAAACACAAACTCCACCGAGGTAAGGGTCTCTTCGAGCTAGGTCTTGTAAGCTTTTGGAGATTTATACACACCCAAGATAGCTCAGCCACCTCAGATGGCATAAAATCAGCAGGATGGCTTCTGTGGTGGTGTAGGAAATAGGAAAGTTTAAATAAAAGGCAAAATAACAAATCTCTTTACAGAGAAAACCCAAGGTTCTTGCTGCTGGTAAAACACCCCACAAAAGCAATCAGTTCTTTTGTTCTCTTCTTTTTCTAGTGAATTGCTCAGGTGGGACTTTTTGGCTCCTGTCCAATTGGCTCTCCTTAAATTTGAGGTGAAGTCCCTCAGGTCCTATGAGGTGTCTTTTCACCTCACTGAGGAGAGAAACTTCTGGGTTTATCTCCTTTTTAAGGGGACAAAGGACAGTTTGGTCACTCTGTCAACAGGGGGCACATTCCTACACTGTGGTAGCAAAAAGCTCCTGAAACCCCCAAGGCTGAAAAATGTCCTCAAATCCAGCAGGATCTACATTTGATAATAACTGGGAGCCTGAACAAGACCCAAACCAGGGAATGGTGGCAGCTCCTGTGTGGGATGTGCCACTGCTTGGGCAGCATCTGAATTTTGCTTTGAAGCAGAGATCCAGCAAGAAGCAGTTGGGGAAGTTGTGCCCCATGACTGATGAAAGGAACTGCAGCCTCAATAGGCAAAGAATGGAACTTGAAGTCAGTTTCTGCTAAAAAGCAGAAATCCCCCCAAATTTATCTTAAGAAAAAAAGAGTCCCAACATCACTGCTGTTGCTCACAGAAAGCACTGAGCTTACCTGCCCAGAGTGTACATAGAAAAGATCCCAAATATTTCATATATAGCAGCAGATGTGCTGCTGAAGGTTTATTCCCTGGTCAAGTCACATTCTCTGCCTCTGTGGATTTTCCTACAGTTTCCATCTGCTGCAGAATTCCTTATATTCTTTAACCTAACTACCTTCCTAGTTCAAAGCCACCACTAAACTGTGACTTTCCATCTATTCTGGGGATTCCTTTCAAGTGCTACAGAAGCAAACACTGCACATCACCCACCTGGGAAGACCCAAGGGTTCTTTGGGATGAAATGAGCTGTGCAAATGCACTATTTGCACTGTAAAATGTTGATCTGCTGGGATCTTCCCCATTTTCTTGCAGCTTTGATGCAGGTGACATCCAACAACACACAGGTTAGCAGTTAATGGCTGTTTTTCCAACCCAAATCCTGTTTCAAGGCTAAACTGGGAACAGATGCAGCTGTTTGCTCTTGCAGTTAAGGAGGAGTTTAACTATTGCTCCTACCTGAACAGACATGAGACTGAATTTAAACATCCCTTCAAATTCCTCATGACAGAGCCCCTGAACAGGCTCTGAAGCAGCAAAGCTGTGGCAATCACCAGCCCAAGGAGACAACTGCAAGTTCTCACTGGTCACGTCCCATCATCTCGCAATACCTGAGCCAGAGCCGGAGGTGGAGAGATCATAGACCAGATCTTGCAATGTCTTGTCCTTGGAAAGGCACATTTCACAAGAAGGATCTTCCATGTCCAGCCTCTGGCGGTTGTGATAGACCCGTTGGTGGTGGTGGAACACGAAGACCACGATGATCATGACAACAAACACGAGGAACACGGGCCCGGCGATCACCGCCACCAGCTCCACCGGACCCCAGCTCGACGGGGGCTCGTTGTCTTTCAGGTGTCCTTGGCAGGAGAAAAACAGACATTTTGAGAAAATTATCATTGCTTTGAGGACTTTTGAGCGTTTTACTGCTCTCTCAGAGCCTGGACAATTGTAGCCTGGGGACATATTAAATAACAGTGTTAAGGTGGGGCTGGTTGTCAAGCAGGCAAAATGCAGCTGAAACCCCAAAAAGAAGTTTTGTGGGATCAGGGATTATGGGCTGTTCATTCACTCTCTTAGACAGGAATGTGTTCTGGGCTGATTTTCCAGAACACTCTGCAGTTCACCTCCCATT
>NW_005054605.1:67274-67928 GCF_000277835.1 Geospiza fortis | reverse complement strand
TCTTTCCCTGTAACAGTCAGTGAACTTGTACCTGAAGACAATGATTTGTTGTTTTGAGCACAGATGAGACCTCCCCACTGCTCCCAAGGAAAATGACTCTGCAGTCTTCCCAGCACCCACTAAAAACCAGCCCAAAACAGAAAGTAGGAGGTGTGAGGAAGCAGCACATGCCCTCTCTGTCCCGGGGATGAGAAGCAGAAGTTTCCCACACCCTCACTCAGAGGCAGGGCTGCTTCCCCTGCATGTGTTCTGAACACAGGCACCTTCCTCCCCACACACTTTGCTCTGAAGCTGCTGCAATGTTCCTCTACTTGTGCTCAGCACTGCAAAGATTTGGAGTCTTGGAAGGGAAGCAACACCAGGTGATGAAGGCAGGGGCAGCTCAGTGACAAAGGGAACACACACATTCCCATTTGAATTTGAAGTAGTTTGTTATTTCCACTTTACAGATGAAGCAAATAAACCCAGCGCTCAAGTTCATGCAGCAACTGAAGGGAAGAAGTGAAAACAGGGCTGAGAACTCCAAATTCCCAATCCCAAACAGACAGCTCCTCTCCTCCCACTTCAAACACATGATTTATCTCACTCTCCACTTACCACTGGGAACCATTAAATCAATTTTGTTGCAAAAATCGGAGTAGCAGCAGTGAGTGT
>NW_005054605.1:56708-67224 GCF_000277835.1 Geospiza fortis | reverse complement strand
CTCAGGAATGCAGGTCCGAACGTGGTGTTTGACACCATCCAGGTTGAAGACTGAGACCATGCAGGCACCATCCGTCTCACACGTGGAGTTGGCTTGTTTGCAGTCAGAGCACAGACATGTCAAAGCTGAAATCAAAACAAGATCAACTCCTTAAAACCCACAGAGAGCAAAAGCTTGAAGGAGAGGAAACCTTCTTTAAATTCTCCATTTCAAGAGCCGCTCTCAAGCTCTGGAAGAACCGGCTCTGCAAACAGCACAAGTCATACTCAGTATTCCAGACCTGCAAGAATCCAATTTCAGCATGAAACAGACTGTGGAGGCAGAGGAGCCTTTCCAGGAGCTGCTTGTCCAGGCAGCCCTTTGCCAGCCCCTGTTGCAATCACCACCAGCCATGACCCAAGTCATGCCTGCAAACCAGGCGAGATCCGACTGAGATCCTCTCCCAGCCCAACCTCAGGTCAGACTCAACCCAAACCCAACAATTCCTGCAACTGACTCAACCCAAACCCAACAATTCCTGCAACTGACTGGCCTGATTGCACCTGGGCTGACTGTCCAGGCTCCCTGGAGCTCCTTAATCTGGGCTGGCAAGGGACCACCAGCCATGACCCAAGTCATGCCTGCAAACCGGGAGAGATCCGGGCGAGATCCAACCGAGATCCTCTCGCAGCCCAACCCTGGGTCAGACTCAACCCAAAACTCAACAATTCCTGCAACTGACTGACCTGATTGCACCTGGGCTGAGTGTCCAGGCTCCCTGGAGCTCCTTAATCTGGGCTGGCCAGGCATGACCACCAGCCATGACCCAAGTCATGCCCGCAAACTGGGTGAGATCCGACTGAGATCCAACTGAGATCCTCTCCCAGACCTACCTTGGGTCAGACTCAACACAAAACCCAACAATTCCTGCAACTGACTGACCTGATTGCACCTGGGCTGAGTGTCCAGGCTCCCTGGAGCTCCTTAATCTGGGCTGGCCAGGCATGCCCACCAGCCATGACCCAAGTCATGCCCGCAAACTAGGTGAGATCCGACTGAGATCCAACTGAGATCCTCTCCCAGACCTACCTTGGGTCAGACTCAACACAAACCCCAACAATTCCTGCAACTGACTGACCTGATTGCACCTGGGCTGAGTGTCCAGGCTCCCTGGAGCTCCTTAATCTGGGCTGGCCAGGCATGCCCACCAGCCATGACCCAAGTCATGCTTGCAAATCGGGCGAGATCTGACCGAGATCCTCTCCCAGTCCAACCTCGGGTCAGACTCAACACAAACCCAACAATTCCTCCAACTGACTGACCTGATTGCACCTGGGCTGAGTGTCCAGGCTCCCTGCTGGCCAGGGATGACCACCTCAGCTCGGGGAGACAGGGAGCAGCTGGCAGAGGCCAAAGCAAACCCAATCCCAAGTGACTGCACGAGCCAAGCGTGCACGCCCAGCTAGATCAGCCACTTATTTAATAACTGCTTTCCTGATCTGAGACACTACCTTAGGTCAAATAAATTCCTGGCTTTTTGCCTGCTCTCCACAAAGATTATTTGGATAAAGAGAAGGAGAAACTCCGAGGCAGATTCCCACATTTTTCCACCTCCCAGCTGCCACTGTACTTTTCTCAAGCTGCCTGAAAAACTGTAAGCAAATCCTCAGGCCTTGCCATCCTTGGGAACAAAGAGGAATCCAACAATGTCAAGAAGAAGAAGGGTGGGGCTTGTTTAGCAGCACGCTGGGTTTTCAGCAGCTTTCATCAGCTCTCCCAGCCTTCCCAGAGGGAATCCAAAACATGTCCTTACCCGCTGCAGAAATGGGCTTTCAGGTAGGGAGGGTGTGAAGAAGGCTTTTAAAAGATACAAGTGCCCACAGTTAACTCTGTCCAAGCTGATCTAAAATCCTCTCAGTGCAAAGTCACGCACAAAATCACCCTCAACACTTGTGTGTGGGGCCATGTTACCCTAAGCTTAATGAAAAACAAGCTGGTCCTGATTTACTCAGGGTTCCTTTAGGAGGAAGGCACCCATTAGCCCTTATCCCAGAGACCTGGGTAAATCAATCAGGCTAATTGCATTACTATTCACTTAATTCTCTCTGGACTCTGCTCCTCCTTTTCCAGCTGCTGCTGTGAGCTGTTTCAGACGGGCTCAATGTGGGTGCTGGTTAGTTTGGAATCAACAGATTCAAAACTGCAGTGAAAAGCCAGTGATGAGAGCCAAGGGAAGGGCTGGAGCTGTGTCAGGAGGGGTTTAGGATGGGTACAGGGAAAGGTTCTTCCCCCAAGGGTGCTGGGCACTGCCCAGGCTCTCCAGGGCATGGCCCTGAGGCTGCCAGGAGTGTTTGGACATTGCTCTCCAAAAGGCTGGATTTTGGGATGTCTCCACAAGACCAGGAATTGGACTGGATGATCCTGGTGGGCCCTTTCCAACTGAGGATATTTCATGATTCTGTAGCTCTGTGATCAAAAGCTGAAGAGCTGTGGAGTGAGACACCTTCAAAAAGCATCATAAGCAAAGGGAACTTCCTACCAGGTGCTCAGCACAGGCCAGAGAAAAAGGACAGAAAACGGACAGGACAGACTGATCTGTGTTGAGAAGGGTGGAGAACATCCACAGATTCTGAAGATTTTGAGAGGAAATGTTGTAATGAAGGGGAAAAAAACCTCCATTAACATGCACTTCAAACAGCTCCAAGATCAGGGTTTTCCCATGGTCAGCAGAGTGCAGAAAAGACAATTCTGAAAAATACATACACTTGGGGGAACAAAGGTTGGTGATAAAGGAGATTTTATGAAAATCTGAGATGGCAAAGAGCACCCAGGGCACATTCCTGCCTTCATGTCTACTTAAAAGGAAATGGTCTTTTCAAGCATCTCCCTTATTACTTATCAAAAGCTCGAGGTACAAATTAAAAACATTTAACCCACACATTTCACTGTGTAGGTTCTTTTCAGTTTGATTTAGATACAACAAAACTGAACTTTGTTCCTGTTAGACTCATTTTTGAGGTCTCAATTCCAAGATTTAGGCTGTGGCAGTTTTGCTTCCAGAAGCTACAAAGCAAACAAAACACTTCAGTGCACTAATAAAACTGGTTTTGTAAACTTCTGAGTGAATTATCTGGCCTGAAACTGAGCATGCCTTTGAGAGGGAAAGCAGAGAAGCAGGTCGTGTCTGCTCAGTCTCATTTGCAGGATTAAAAAACAACAACAACAAAAAAAATCAGTTTACCTGCAAGGTATGATACCAGAGCCCCAGCTTGGAGACAGAGGGAGATCCTTATCTGCTCTGTGCAGAAAGCCAAAATTTCCTGCTAAAGGAGGGGGATGCCCCACGGCTCCATCTCACCCTGAGACAACTTCACCCCCCTCTGAGACAACTGCTCTTTTTCAACTTTAATTCTGATGCTTGCACCTCAAAAATCCCCACGGTCAGAGAGCAGCTAGAACAAAGAGAATGGAGCCTTCAGCACACACTGTCCTTCTCTCCACCTCTCAGCAGAGACCCCTGAGGGGCTTTCCAGGTATTGTTGGGCAGAACCTTCAAGCTGCAGGCAGGAACTCTCCAATTTTCTGTGTGTGCCAGGGAGGAAAGGCCTGTCTGCAGCGGGGCTCACTGGGAAGCTCCTGGCAAAGAGGAGAATTACAGAGCGACTCATGCGGGTCCAGCAACTCCAGTTTGCTTCAGCAGAAAGGCAAATTCTTCTATCAGAAACTTATCAGAAGCCAGGAAAAAACAAACTGTTGTTTGCCCTTGGGTGGGGGACAGAAGGTGGGCAGGGAAGCAGAGCCCCTGCTGGTATCTCCTGGGTGCCCTGAGAGCAGCCAGGGCAAAGCAGGAGACAGGAGTGGATAAAAGGATTTTTCATGCCAACAGCATTCTTTTTTCCTTGGGGAAGAAAAGCTCCTATTGAGCCAAACATATAATCTACTTAATAAAAAACCCGCCTGGGCTGAAGGAAATAGATGGGGTGAAGGGAAACAAAGAGCAGTTCCCAGAGCCAGGGTGGTGCATTCCCCCCTTGCTCAGGCTGCGTGGAAGGAGCTGGAGCTGGAGCTGAGCCCGCTCGATCTGCTCCCCACCCCGACACCCAGAGCCCAGCCCAGCCCTTCAGAGACACTGCCTGAACAAGCCCAAGGTTCAGCTGCAGATCCTGTGCATGAAAAGCTTTGTTCTCACTGGAGGGATGCAGCAGGTTGGAGCAAACCTTGCTGTGATTCCATCCGAGGCTGGGCCTCACTGCTCTTCCCCAAAACCTGAGAGACCACTCAGCACTGACTATAAACCCCCAAAAAATTTATTTCTTGGCAGTGCTGAGTGACCTCTCCTCAATCCTTGACTAGCCCAGCCCAGGGTTTGATTCCTTCAAGCCCAAGAGCTGCTTCTGCTCCCCGTGAGCTTCCTGGGTTATAGCTCTGAAAGGATCCTGGGCACAGAGGTATCCATATCCCCCTGCACCAACCAGAAAAGGGGAAAAAAAACAAGGGCTGGCTCTCTCGCTCCAAACCCCCCCATTAAAACAACCTGTATTCCCAAAATGGATCTAAACAAACATGAAAAGCTTTGTTCTCACTGGAGGGATGCAGCAGGTTGGAGCAAACCTTGCTGTGATTCGATCCAAGGCTGGGCCTCACTGCTGTTCACCAAAACCTGAGAGGTCACTCAGCACTGACTATAACCAAAAAAAATATCATTTATTGGCAGTGTTGAGTGACCTCTCCTCAATCCTCAACTAGCCCAGCCCAGGGTTTGACTCTTTCTGCTCCCCATGAGGTTCCTGGGTTACAGCTCCAGCTCTGAAAGGATCCTGTGTACAGAGGTATCCATATCCCCCTGCACCAACCACAGAAAAGAGGAAAAAACAAGGATTGGCTCTCTCCCTCCAAACTCCCCCATTAAAACAACCTGTATTCCCAAAATGGATCCAAACAAACATGAAAAGCTTTGTTCTCACTGGAGGGATGGAGCAAACCTTGCTGTGATTCGATCCAAGGCTGGGCCTCACTGCTCTTCCCCAAAACCTGAGAGGTCACTCAGCACTGACTATAACCAAAAATATTATTTACTGGCAGTGCTGAGTGACCTCTCCTCAATCCTCCACTAGCCCAGCCCAGGGTTTGACTCCTTCTGCTCCCCACAAGGTTCCCAGGTTATAACCCCAGCTCTGAAAGGATCCTGGGCACAGAGGTATCCGTATCCCCCTACACCAACCAGAAAATGGCAAAAACCAAGGGCTGGCTCTCTCCCTCCATTAAAAGCACTGTATTCCCAAAATGGATCCAAACAAACAGGTGGGGGGCTGTAGATTTGAGCTCTGTGCTCCAGGGAGATTCAAACACAGAGCTCTGACAGGCAAGGAACATTTCTCCTCCTTTCCCAGCAACTCTCCCAGCTCATTTTGCACGTATTTATTCTCACACGGAGTTGCATGTGTCAAGATGTCTCTGCAGCTAGACAGGGGAAAGTTTCACAGCAGAATCTCCTCCAATGGTGTTAACCACCTTTTGGAATACATTTTCCAGCATTTCCCAAAGCTGTGCCTAAGAAAGATGCCATTTTCTCAGGGCTGAACTCTACCTGATCAATATGGATGAGGATAATTAACCTGAAGATGATCATTGGTAAAAATGCCAATAACCACCCACGTATTTACCAGATAAACAGATTTTTTTGCAGGGATTGTAGCTGCTGTTCTTTTTCAACAGTTTGAATTGAGGCTGGAAGAATGATTCCCCTGATTTTGAGGGAACAGGAGCTGCAGTTGATTTTGTCTTTGTGCAGCACCAAACTTAATGAGCCCCACTCTGGGAGCACCAGTTTCATTCTGCAGCAGAATAATGTCAGCAACAGAAATGGGGAACAATTGGCTTTGTAGCTCTGCAGCTTCTTTGGATGCTTTAATGAAGAGGGACGTGTGTAAACATGCTTGGAAGAAAGAAATACCTGTCAGTGTCTGGCTCTGTGCTGTGCCAAAATAAAGAGCAACCTGTATCACACAGGGTTAGGAATTCATGTCCATTCACTCGTGGTGAGGGAGCTCAGGTGTGTCCAGGAGTCCCTGTGTGCTCCTTGTTCAGATGGATAAAAGAACAGAGCTCCAAGGAAAAAAAAACCAGCTCCCTTTTCCCAGAGGCAATGATGAGGGGACACAGCTATGTGATGAAGGATTTAAAGAATTAAGATTTACTTTCCATTATATTATCATGGAATATCATTATTCCATTATATTATCATGGAATATTATTATTCCATTATATGATCATGGAATATCATTATTCCATTATATGATCATGGAATATTATTATTCCATTATATGATCATGGAATATTATTATTCCATTATATTATCATGGAATCCTGGAATGGCTTGGGTTGGAAGGGACCTTAAAGCTCATTTTGTTTCACCCCACTGCCATGGGCAGGGACATCTTCCACTATCTCAGGTGGCTCCAAGCCCCCTCCAACCTGGCCTTGGACACTTGCACAGAAGGGGCAGCCCCAGCTTCTCTGGGCATCCTGTGCCAGGGCTCACCACCCTCACAGGGAAGAATTTCTTCCCAAAATCCCCCCTAACCCTGCCCTTTGGCAGTGGGAAGCCATTCCCTCTTGTCCTGGAGCTCCTTGGAAAGATTCTCCCCCCTTTTTTCTTGCAGACTCCATTCAAATACTGCAAGGCCACAATCAGGTCACCCCAAAGCTTCTGTTCTCCAGGCTGGACAATCCCAATTTCCCCAGATCAGGTCAGCCCACAGCTTCTGTTCTCCAGGCTGGACAATCCCAATTTCCCCATCCTTTTCTCACAGGAGAGGTGCTCCATCCCTCTGATCACCTTGATGGCCCTTCATGCTCATTTACCCTGACTGTTGTGCTGCTTGGTGTCCCCAGTGGGGATCTCTCCACCCTTGCTGGGATAAATGCAAGTCCAAAGTGACTCCCCAGGTGTCCCCTTCAATTCCCTGCACCCACTGCCCCCAAAATCCAATGTTAGGCCAGCTCTGGATGCTGTCACTGCCCATTTTCCTCACTAAGGAGCTGGAGAAATGAGCCCTTCCATAGCTACAGCACCACCACCTTAAGCACCTTCCCTACATCTCACTCCCCTTCCAATTTCTCCTCCTGTTTTGGATCAAAACATTTCTCTTTTTTTACTTCTTGCTGGTGGCTTATGTTATCTACTGACCCATTGCTGCTACAGTTAAAATTAGCTGCAAAGCACTATGAAAAACAAAGCACTTTAAAGCAAGTCATCCAGAAACTCAGCATTATCCTGGGATATTTCAAGTTGGAAGTAAGAGTCTCAACTTCTTTGAGCTGGCTGCAATCCCCTGGCACAGGCTGGACCTGACGTGAAGGCAGCAGGGCTGAGTAGAAAACACACGAAATGGAAACAAAAGGAAAAAAAAAAAAAAGGAGGCAGGAAGAGTGTGGCTTTAAAGTGCAGAACTTTCCCTGCATCTACTCCAGGAACACAAAAGAGCTTCTGAACGAATTGTAAATAAGGAATTGACAGGAGTCTCATCATTAAGAGGTTAATTAGAAGAAGCCTTGATGTTTCTGCTGTTGTTCTTCCACCCAGAACACAGACACACGGCTCCCCATTCCCTCTCTGGGCTCTGGTCTGACACCTATTTTGTGTTTTAACTTGTCAGGAAACCAGTTTAGGAGCCAAGAGACCACACACACACTGGGGCTGGGGAAGAACACCCTGCACACCTGATGCCCAGGTTTATCAACAAGACTTCAGACCCATCCTGGCTTCTCTCAGGCTTTTCCGGAGTGGAAATTGTTTAACATGTGGCCAACATCCCCACATCCAGCAATCCACACTTCCAAGAAGGCCACAAAAAGCAGCAAGACTTTATCAAGAGGGTTTCAAGTGCAGGGAAAGCTCTTTTTTTCCTTGAAAAATAAATAAATTTTTTCTGAAAATAAAGAAATAAACAGTGGTGCACAAGAGAAGCACAGGGCAGCTGAGAACCAAGGGTTTAAATAAGGAGTTGCCACCCAGAATTTCATCTCTATAAAACAGAGAAGCAATTCCTGCCTGCTCTGCTCAGGGCAGGACACATTCCCCCTGTCACCACCCAGTGAACTTTGCTTGCTGCTAAGAGAACTGACGTTTGACTCGGGCTCCTTTCGCAACAGCCATTTCCGGAGCATCCACTGCTGGCAGGGAATCCGGGGGAAAGAAAAAATAAAAAACAACCCAAGCTGTCTGGCCAAGGAGCTGGACGAGTTCAAGAATGCTTGTTGGACACTGTTTTTAATTTCCAGTTAGAGAAAGGCTTTCTTGGAAAGTTGTAACGTATAACTTACGGACCACGCAGAGTTCGCCTGATTTAACTGGGTAAATATTTGAAGCAGGTGGTGTTAATAATAAAATCTGCTGCCCCAAAATTATTCCCCCAGGGTGGGTTTTTGATTTATTTCAAGCAAAGCCGACCTGCAACACCCCTTTGCAAAGGAGACATGATTATTTTGCTTTTTTTTTTTTTTTTAAAGAAGGGGCCAGGGGAGTGTTGTGTGCACAGGAGCAGAGGTTCCTGGCTCCCCAGCACTGCAGAAATTCAGATGTTTTCCCAAAATAAGTAGCTGTTAAATCTCTGCTATGAGGCACAATAGCGAGGGCAGCCCCAGCATACCAAACGTGCATCGTGGCTGCTGGAGCACAGAACAATTCCCAGGGTGATCCCTGCCATTCTGCACCTCATTCCATGAGTGCAGCTCCCTCCAGCCCGGGCTGAGCTCACACCTTGCACTGAATAAAAGCGGAAACAATAATCACTCATAGAGCCCAAAATCAAAGGCACCGAGAGTCGCCAAGTTTCCAGGGGATTTGTACAGTCAATTGGTCCTTTCCTGTTTATTAATTATGATTTTTTTTTAATAAACAGCAGTTTTTAGCTAAGTGAAAGTCTGAGAACAGCCGTGCCACGAGTCTCATCTGATCCTGCCCTGCCACTTATCACAGAGGAGCTGAAACACCCTTGTAAGGCTGGGGTTCCACCAAAACACAGCTACTCTCCTCCCAAAAGCCCATTTCTATCCCCAAATTCCCAGAACTCCCAGGTAAACCCTCACCTGCTGCCCAGGTGAGGTTTGAAGCCATTTTCTGTGCTCTAACAAGCCCAGATCTGCACACACACACACAGAGTTATTACCCTCTGACCATCAGGTGGGAATGCAGAGCACAAACGGTGAGAGGCTGGGGAGGAGAAAAATATTCCACAGTGGAACCTGTCAGGACAGGTACCTGAGTTACACAACAGTGATCACCCCGATGGCCACAGAGCTGGACTGCTCTGGGAAGCCCTGAGCACCAGAGGCAGTGGCCACCAGCCTGTCCTCTGTCCCCAGGAGATGTTTTCCTCTGGGAAAGTCTTTCCTCTACTTCACCCCAAATCAATTTCCTTCCTAAAACTGGAGCTGAGATCCTCTGCTTGCCCCAAACCTGCTCCTCCCAAACCCAGAGCTGAGACCTCTCACTCTTCCCCCACGAGCAGCAGAAGCAGGGAAAGGAAAAGGATCAACACGGAACAAACAACCAACACAAAGAGTTCTTCCTCCCTCACCTCCCTCCAAACAAATATTTACAGTTGCTCAAGTCCAGAAGCTCGGGGTATGGAAAGGTTTCCTTAAAAGCCCAAACTGCAGATTGCAGAGGGCTGGATGGTACAGACACACCTCTGGGCACGGGGGGCTGCCCAGTTCACCCTGACGTGAGCCATAGGATAATGGGAGGAGACCACAAACTCCAGAAATTCCACGACAACACGGTGGCACTTCCCACCTTGGGCTGATCCACACCTCTGTGACGAGCCCAGAAAACACCTCTGAGACCCCCAAGCCCATCCTCTGTGAAACCCATAAATGCCAATTTTCATCGGTATCTCCCAAAACCAGGCTGACAGCTCCCAGATCTCCTCCCAAGGTGAGCACAGGCATCTTCAGAGCATCCCTTGGCACTGCAGGACCCCCCAGCACTGGGAGCCACCCCCAGCCCCAATTGCTGCTGCCTCTCCCCAACAAATCCCCATCCCACAGAGCCCCAAACCAGCTCTGGTTCACACAAACCACGCACCCCTGTGAGTCCCCCAAACATCCAACACATGCCCTTGATGCCTTCAGAGTCCCCCCTGATTTCAGAACCCCTAACCCCATAGATCCCACCCCAAATCCTTCCCTTCACCCCGAAACACCCACACCTATCCACATCCCCCAAACACCCAACACATGTCCTTGATGCCATCAGAGTCCCTCCTGAATCCAGAACCCCTAACCCCATAGATCCCACCCCCAAATCCTTCCCTTCACCCCAAAACACCCACACCCATCCACGCCCCCCAAACACCCAACACACATCCTCGATGCCTTCAGAGTCCCCCCTTCTTCCAGACCCCCTAACCCCATAAATCCCACCCCCAAATCCTTCTTTTCGCCCTGAAACACCCACACCCATCCACGCCCCAAACCCCTCCGGGGCCTCCTCGCAGCCTTGGGGGCACCTCCAGGCCCCTCCAACCCTCTC
>NW_005054605.1:53666-56117 GCF_000277835.1 Geospiza fortis | reverse complement strand
GGGGGGACAGGGGGAGGGGAGGCCGGGCTGGGGAGGGGAGATAAGGGGGAGAAAAATGTGAGATAAATGTGAGATAAATGTGTGATAAATGTGTGATATGGGTGTAAGATATGTGTATGATAAGCGTGAGATACGTGTGTGATACATGTGTGATATGGGTGAGGTATGGGTGAGATAATTGTGTAAGATATGCGTGAGATATGGGTGTGATAAATGTGTGATATGGGTGTAAGATATGTGTGAGATACGTGTGTGATAAGTGTGAGATATGGGTGTGATAAGTGTAAGATGTGTGTGAGATAAGTGTGTGATACGGGTGAGATGTGTGTTATATGTATGATGTGTGATAAGTGTATGTGTGTGATGTGCACGTGTGTGATTGGTGTGTTCAGGTGTTTGTGTGTGCAGTCGTGTCTGGTGTGTGCACAGTGTGTGATGTGTGTGTTCAGGTGTTGCTTGTGCCTGATGTGTGTGCACAGTGTGTGTGCAGGTGTGTAAGATGTGTGTGTGCAGGTGTGCAGGTGTGTGTGCAAGCATGATTTGTGGGTGCAGGTGTGCAGGATTCATGTGCAGGTGTGCAGGTGTGTGTGCAAGCATGATTTGTGTGTGCAGCTGTGCAGGATGCATGTGCAGGTGTGTGTGCAGGATGTGTGTGCAGGTGTGCAGGGTGTGTGTGCAGGTGTGCAGGGTGTCTGTGTCCATGTGTGTATGATGTGTGTGTCCAGGTGTGCAGGATGCGTGTGCAGGTGTGTGTGCAAGCATGATTTGTGTGTGCAGGTGTGCAGGATGCATGTGCAGGTGTGCAGGTGTGCAGGTGTGTGTGCAAGCATGATTTGTGTGTGCAGGTGTGCAGGTGTGTGTGCAGGTGTGCAGGTGTGTGTGCAAGCACGATTTGTTGGTGTGTGTGCCTGATGTGTGAGTGCGCGTGTGCCCTGCTGGGGCAGGCAGGCGCTGAGCCACCCTGGGCCGGGCATCCCAAACCCGGGCAGGGCACTGCAGACCCCAAGCAGGGCACCCCAAACCCTGATAGGGCACCCCAAACCACAGGTAGGGTACCCCAAACCCTGGTAGGACATCCCAAACCACAGGTAGGGCACCCCAAACCACAGGTAGGGCACCCCAAACCCTGGTAGGGCACCCCAAACCACAGGTAGGGCACCCCAAACCCTGGTAGGACATCCCAAACCACAGGTAGGGCACCCCAAACCCTGGTAGGACATCCCAAGCTCCAGACTGAGCACCCCAAACCCTGAGCAGAACACCCCAAACCACCATCTGAGCACCCCAAACCCTGGTTAGGGCACCCCAAACCCCAAGCTGAGCACCCCAAACCCTGATAGGGCACCCCAAACCACAGGCTGAGCACCCCAAACTCTGGTAGAACACCCCAAACCACAGACTGAGCACTCCAAACCCTTCATAAGCACCCCAAGCTTCAGACTGAGCACCCCAAACCCTGGTTAGGGCACCCCAAACCCCAAGCTGAGCACCCCAAACCCTGATAGGGCACCCCAAACCACAGGCTGAGCACCCCAAACTCTGGTAGAACACCCCAAACCCCAAACTGAGCACCCCAAACCCTGAGTAGAGCACCCCAAACCACCATCTGAGCATCTCAAACGCTGGTTAGAGCACCCCAAACCCCAGGCTGAGCACCCCAAACTCTGGTAGAACACCCCAGACCCCAAACTGAGCACCCCAAACCCTGATAGGGCACCCCAAACCCCAAACTGAGCACCCCAAACCCTGAGTAGAACACCCCAAACCCCAAACTGAGCACCCCAAACCCTGGTAGAACACCCCAAACCCCAAGCTGAGCACCCCAAACCCAGATTAAGGCACCCAAGTCCCTCCATAACCTCATGCCATGCCTCAAACCAGCAGCTGCCCTTTGCTGCCCAGTTCCTCCCAGTCTCTAACTGGGCCCAGGCCAAGGTTGCAGCTGTGATGTGCTGAGAACATTTTGGAGCTGAAGCCCTAAATTGAGCCAGGAGCGCCCAGTGCCCATCCTGCCGTGGTGCCCCAGTGCCCAGCGTGGCAGCTTGGGCAGCTCTTAGGTGATAAAATAGCTTTACACTTTATTAAATATATTAAATCTTAATCATTAAATAGTTATGTGGCAAAGCTGGTTCTGCTGAACGTCCCATCCTGGTCATGTCCAAACATCTCCAAGCATGGGGTGGATTTTGGGATTGGGGGATGAAGCTGGCTGAACCAAAACACCTCAGAAAACACCAAAATATTGGAAAGGAGCCAAGAGGGCACCTCTTTGGCAAAGGGGGATGTTGGCTGCTTGGATTGATGACCTTAAAAATCATCCTAAATGACTTTGTGACCCGTCCCCTCGGCGCTGGAAGGATCATCCTGACGCTCAGACCGCTCTGGACGCCGCCGGCAGCTCCTCATTTTTGGGATCCCCACAATCCGGGGTGCAGATCCAGGGGGATGCTG
>NW_005054605.1:43625-52909 GCF_000277835.1 Geospiza fortis | reverse complement strand
TGGGGGTGGTTCTGCCATCGGTGCCCCTCGGGTTGGGTGCTCCTAGGGAAGGGGATGGTTTTGCCATCTGTGCCCCGAGGGCTGGGGGTGCCCCTGGGGCTGGGGGTGGTTCTGCCATCGGTTCTGCCCCCCGGGTTGGGCGCCCCTCGGGCTGGGGGTGGTTTTGCCATCCCTGCCCCGAGGTTTGGGGGTGGTTCTGCCATCGATGCCCATCGGGGCGGGTGCTCCACGGGCCAGGGGTGGTTCTGCCCTCGGTGCCCCTTGGGCCGGGGGTTGTTCTGCCCTCCATGCCCCCCTTGCTGGGGGTACTTCTGCCATCGGTGCCCCTCTGGGTGGGTGCTCCGAGGGCTGGGGGTGGCTCTGCCATCGGTGCCCCTCGAGTTCCTGAGGGCTGGGGGTGGTTTTACCATCGGTGCCACTGGAGCTGGGGGTGGTTCTGCCCTCCGTGCCCCTCGGGGTGGGTGCAGTGAGGGCTGGGGTTGGTTCTGCCCTCGGTGCCCCTCGGGGTGGGTGCTCTGAAGAAGGCTGGCAGTGGTTCTGCCCTCCGTGCCCCTCGGGGTGGATGCTCTGAAGAAGGCTGGCAGTGGTTCTGCCCTCCGTGCCCCTCGGGGTGGATGCTCTGAAGAAGGCTGGCAGTGGTTCTGCCCTCGGTGCCCCTCGGGGTGGATGCTCTGAAGAAGGCTGGCAGTGGTTCTGCCCTCCGTGCCCCTCGGGGTGGATGCTCTGAAGAAGGCTGGCAGTGGTTCTGCCCTCCGTGCCCCTCGGGGTGGATGCTCTGAAGAAGGCTGGCAGTGGTTCTGCCCTCCGTGCCCCTCGGGGTGGATGCTCTGAAGAAGGCTGGCAGTGGTTCTGCCCTCCGTGCCCCTCGGGGTGGATGCTCTGAAGAAGGCTGGCAGTGGTTCTGCCCTCCGTGCCCCTCGGGGTGGATGCTCTGAAGAAGGCTGGCAGTGGTTCTGCCCTCCGTGCCCCTCGGGGTGGATGCTCTGAAGAAGGCTGGCAGTGGTTCTGCCCTCCGTGCCCCTCGGGGTGGATGCTCTGAAGAAGGCTGGCAGTGGTTCTGCCCTCCGTGCCCCTCGGGGTGGATGCTCTGAAGAAGGCTGGCAGTGGTTCTGCCCTCCGTGCCCCTCGGGGTGGATGCTCTGAAGAAGGCTGGCAGTGGTTCTGCCCTCCGTGCCCCTCGGGGTGGATGCTCTGAAGAAGGCTGGCAGTGGTTCTGCCCTCCGTGCCCCTCGGGGTGGATGCTCTGAAGAAGGCTGGCAGTGGTTCTGCCCTCCGTGCCCCTCGGGGTGGATGCTCTGAAGAAGGCTGGCAGTGGTTCTGCCCTCCGTGCCCCTCGGGGTGGATGCTCTGAAGAAGGCTGGCAGTGGTTCTGCCCTCCGTGCCCCTCGGGGTGGATGCTCTGAAGAAGGCTGGCAGTGGTTCTGCCCTCCGTGCCCCTCGGGGTGGATGCTCTGAAGAAGGCTGGCAGTGGTTCTGCCCTCCGTGCCCCTCGGGGTGGATGCTCTGAAGAAGGCTGGCAGTGGTTCTGCCCTCCGTGCCCCTCGGGGTGGATGCTCTGAAGAAGGCTGGCAGTGGTTCTGCCCTCCGTGCCCCTCGGGGTGGATGCTCTGAAGAAGGCTGGCAGTGGTTCTGCCCTCCGTGCCCCTCGGGGTGGATGCTCTGAAGAAGGCTGGCAGTGGTTCTGCCCTCCGTGCCCCTCGGGGTGGATGCTCTGAAGAAGGCTGGCAGTGGTTCTGCCCTCCGTGCCCCTCGGGGTGGATGCTCTGAAGAAGGCTGGCAGTGGTTCTGCCCTCCGTGCCCCTCGGGGTGGATGCTCTGAAGAAGGCTGGCAGTGGTTCTGCCCTCCGTGCCCCTCGGGGTGGATGCTCTGAAGAAGGCTGGCAGTGGTTCTGCCCTCCGTGCCCCTCGGGGTGGATGCTCTGAAGAAGGCTGGCAGTGGTTCTGCCCTCCGTGCCCCTCGGGGTGGATGCTCTGAAGAAGGCTGGCAGTGGTTCTGCCCTCCGTGCCCCTCGGGGTGGATGCTCTGAAGAAGGCTGGCAGTGGTTCTGCCCTCCGTGCCCCTCGGGGTGGATGCTCTGAAGAAGGCTGGCAGTGGTTCTGCCCTCCGTGCCCCTCGGGGTGGATGCTCTGAAGAAGGCTGGCAGTGGTTCTGCCCTCCGTGCCCCTCGGGCAGAAGGGGCCCAAAGAGGAGTTTTTAGGGTTTAAAACTACTCCAAAGAGGAGTTTTTAGGGTTTCCAAAGAGTAGTTTTTAGGCTCGGCAGAAGGGGCCCAAAGAGGAGTTTTTAGGGTTTAAAATGTAGCACAGGATGGTAATGTAGTGATTCTTACAGGCTGTGTGTAAATGCTGTAGGATTTGTATCTTGTACTATGTTGGTTAGTGAGAATTAGAATATTCAACACAGAAGGAGATTTATTGTATTGTAATGGGAACTTCACACTCTTAGCTCTTGCCTCTTAGCTCTTACTTTTCTATGCTCTTACCCCTTTTATTCTCTTACCCTCTCATCCTCTCTCCCCCTCTCTTCTCTCAGTCCTGCTCCAGCTGTGCCTGGCAGCTCCCAGCAGCTCCCTGCACTTGGCCCTTTGCAATAAACCCCAAATTCCGCCACCTGGCTCCAGAGGTCTCTCGTGTCCGTCTGTCCCGACCGTGCTACCCCCGTCAATCGTGCAGGGGGACTCACCGAGTCGGAGAAGAGGCGGTTGGGGATCACGGGGGTCTGCTGGTCCACACACACCACCTTCTTCATGTCCTCGAAGCTGGGGTCGCTGGGCACGGCGTCGAAAAAGGGCGGGCGGTACTCCTCCACAATGCCTGTGGGACAGGGGACAGCGAGGGGTTAACCCCATCCTCATCCTCACCCTCACCTCCATCCTCATCCTCCATCCTCATCCTCACCCTCATCCTCACCCCAATCTTCACCCTCATCCTCATTCTCATCCTCACCCTCACCCTCATCCTCATCCAAGCCTTGTCCAACCTGGCCTTGGAGACTTCCAGGGATCCAGGGGCAGCTACAGCTGCTCTGGGCCAGGCCCTCACCACCATTAGCCACACTGATTTCTAATAATCATTATTCTATGGGAAATACCCAAAGAAGAAGCCTGTACAGAAGCCATGACACAGAAAAATTGCCTGGGTGCAGCAGCACCACGTTTGCCATCAAGAGACAAACGTGGAAGAGCCACAACAGGCAGAGAGGCCACAGGGTGAGGGCACCAGGAGGCCTCACAGTGCCAGACGTGTCTGCTGGCTTCCACACCATCACCATCACCTCCCAGACAGTGTCAGAGGAGAGTTGAGGGAGATCTGTAGGCATGGGAGAGACTCCTGCAGGAGCTTGCTCAAACAGCTTGCAGTGTAACACAAAAGGAAACTTTCAAGTGTTGGGAAGGCCCAGGCAGGATATTCTGCAGGATGTGCAAGGGCTGTTCCAGAGACTGCAGGACCAGGAGCCCTGGGCAAGGGCAGGAATCCCAGGAGAAGGCTGAATTCAGGCAGGTTTCCACAAGGATTTGCTAACTGGCTAAGGGGGTGCCAGAGGACTGACACTCAGCTGGGCCCTGTCACCTCCTGGAGACAGATGATTGTAGGAATGTGCCCCTTGTTTACAGAGTGACAAAACTATCCTTTGTCTCTAAAAAGGAAAAAAGCTCAGAAGTTTCTCTCCTCAATTATTGGAAAGACACCTCATAGGACCTGGGGGACTTCACCTCAAACTTAAGGATGGACAATTGGACAGGAGCCAAAAAGTCCCACCTAAGTAATTTACTAGAAAAAGAAGAGAACAAAGGATCTAATCATGTTTGTGGAGCATTTTACCAGGAGCAAGAGCCTCTTGCCCCTGGCTTGGGTTTTCTCTGTAAAGAGATTTGTTATTTTGCCTTTTATTAAAACTTTGCTGTTTCCAGCACCACCACAGAAGCCATCCTGCTGATTTTATACCATCTAAGGCAGCTGAGCTATCTTGGGTGTGAAATAGATCTCCAAGAGCTTATGAGACCTGGCTCGAAGACACCCTTACAGCAGTAGAGTTACTTTTTTTTCCTCTTGCACGTGGCTCAGTTTTTCTCTATAAAGAGTTTTGTTATTTTGCCTTTTATGAAAACTTTTCTGTTTCCAACACCACCACAGAAGCCATCCTGCTGATTTTATGCCTTCTGAGGTAGCTGAGCTCTCTTGGGTGTGTAGATCTCCAAGAGCTTATGAGACCTGACTCAAGGCGACCCTTACATCAGTGGAGTTTGGCTTTTTTTCCCTCTTCCCCCTAGCTTGATTTTTCTCTATAAAGAACTTTATTATTTTGCCTTTTATTTAAAATTTTCTGTTTCCAGCACTACCACAGAAGCCATCCTGCTGATTTTATGCCTTCTGAGGTAGCTGAGCTATCTTGGGTGTGAAACAAATCCCCAAGACTTTATAAGACCTGGCTTGAAGAGACTCTTCTATCAGTGGAGTTACTTTTTTCCCCTCTTGCACTTAGCTCTGTTTTTCTCTATAAAGAGCTTTGTTATTTTGCCTTTTCTTTAAAATTTTCTGTTTCCAGCAGCACCACAGAAGCCATCCTGCTGATTTTATGCCTTCTGAGGCAGCTGAGCTCTCTTGGGTGTGAAATAAATCTCCAAGAGCTCGTGAGACCGGGCTGGAGGAGACCCAGATCTCGATCATGGGCTGCTGGAGGGTCCCTGGAGCTGCTCCCTGCAGCATCACACCCTGGGCTGGGCACACGGGGTGGTGGCTCTGGTGTCACCGGTGGCTCCAGCACCAGCCCCACCACGAGGATCATCACGGACAGCATCCCCTGGCACTGTGGCCACCTCCCCTCAGCACCTGGTGCTCAGCCCGCCAGCTGGCCCAGCTAATGTCGCTGTAATTCTTGCATATGTCCGTGTCCCCGTGGGATTTAATGTTTCTGGGAAGCCTCGAGCCCCCAGCAGCTCCCTGCACCCCAAAACCTCAGGGTCCCCTGGAGTTCCCCCCATCCCCGATCCCCTGAAGAGTGAGGGGTCCTGGAAGGGTTAAACCCGACCGGCTGGAGGTCATTCCTACGCAAGGCTGGGGTAATTCGGAGTAAACGTGTCATCTGAGGGAGCCCTGGGGACATAAATGAGATTATCCCGGCCAGACTGCGCCTGGGGGGACCCTCCCACCCCATCCGCCCGCGCCCACCGCTTAATTAACATCTAAATGGACTTCGCCGTGATGAGCAGCGCTGGCCAGGCTGCCCCAATTCCGTTCATCCCCAGCTCGGGGGGATCCTTCCCCTTGTCCCAATCCTGAGTTCCCCGCTCGAAGCCGCTTGTTTTCTAATCAGCGCTGAACAAACAAAGCGCTGATTGAGCCTAATGGGCCCTTTAATCAGGGAGCCGGGTGCTGACACTAGATTACAGTGTTTATAATTTACAGCTAATCTTCTGGGCGAAGGAAAAAAGGGGAAAAAAAAAAAAAGGAACAAGAAAAGGAAGGAACGGAGGAGCCGGGAGCGAGCGGAGCCGGGGCCGGGAGCCGCTCACCGTTCACCACCGTTCTCCGGGTGATCTCCCAGAGCACCAGCCCGTAGGCCCAGATGTCTGTCTTCTTGTAGGACTCGAAGCAGTCGGTGCGGATCTGCTCGCTCAGCACCTCCGGGGCCATGTAGCGCTTGGTGCCCACGCGGGGGTTGTTGCCAATGTCCAGGTAATCGCTGCCCTGGGAGTGCATGACGGCCAGCCCTGGGGGGAAGGTCACGGAGGCATTTGGGATGATTTAAAGGTCATTAATTCATCTGTGAAATGCTGGGATAAGGGCCCTGAGCAGCGCTGTGCTGGTGCTGCATCCATGGGGCTCAACATCCCTGAGGTCCCAAAACCCCAGGATGCCACATCCCTGTGGCACCATCACCCTGGGGCATCACATCCCTGGAATGTTACATCCCCGGGGTGCCACATTGCTGGAGCATCACAGCTGTGGGGTTCCAATGCCCTGGAGAACCATGTCCATGGGGTTCCTCATCCCTGGGGTACCACATCCCCGGGGTACCTCATCACTGGGGTATTTAATCCCTGGGATAACTCATCACTGGATTCCTCATCCCTGGGGTACCTCATGACTGGGGTACCACATCCCTGGATACCTCATCCCTGGGGTACCTCACCCCTGGGGCACCACATCCCAGGGTATCTCATCCTTTGGGTACCTCATCCCTAGGGTATCACATCCCTGGTGTACCACATCTCTGGATTCCTCATCCTTGGGTACCACACCCCTGGGTACCCTTGGGTGCTGCAGCCCTGGGTATCACCACCCTGGGGTACCACACCCCTAAGTGCCACATCCCTGGGGCACCACAGCCCTGGAGTACCACATCCCCAGAGTACTTCATCCCCAGAGTACCTCATCCCCGGGGTACCTCATCCCTGGGGGTACCTCATCACTGGGGTACCACACCCCTGGATATCTCATCACTGGGGTACGTTATCCCTGGGACACCTCATCTCTGGGTACCCCATCACTGGGGCATCTCATTCTTGGGGTATCTCATTCTTGGGGTACCACACTCCTGGATTCCTCATCCCTGGGGTACCACATCCCCAGGGTACCACGTATCTGGAGTACCTTATCCTTGGGGTACCACACCCCTAGATTCCTCATCCTTGGGGGTACCACACCCCTGGGGTACCACAGTCCTGGGTTCCTCATCCCTGGGGTACCTCATCCCTGGATACCTCATCCTTGGGATTCCTCATCACTATGGTACCACATCATTGGGGTACCTCATCCTTGGGGTACCACACCCCTGGATCCCTCATCCCTGGGGTACCACATCCCTGGGGTACCACATCCCTGGGGTACCTCATCACTGGATACTTCATCACTATGGTACCACATCATTGGGGTACCTCATCCTTGGGGTACCACACCCTGGGATCCCTCATCCCTGGGGTACCCCATCCCTGGGATCCCTCATTCTTGGGGGTCCCCTCCATCTCACCCAGGTCTGCGATGCAGCACTGCCGGTTGCTCTTCACCAGGATGTTCCTGCTCTTCAGGTCCCGGTGGGCGATGGCAGGCTTGCCCTGAGTGCCAAAAATCTCCACGTGGAGGTGGACGAGGCCGCAGATGATGGAGGAGGCCAGGCCCAGGCAGGTGTCCACGTCCAGGGCTGTCCTCTGCAGGAAGTCGTAGAGGGAGCCGTTCTCGTGGTAGTGCGTGATGAGCCAGAGCTGCGTGCTGGAGTTCCTGGAGGTCATGTCAGAGGCGATGAAACCTGGCCAGGGACAAACAGCTGGGGTCAGGGAACCTGGGGAACAGCTGGGAAACAGCTGGGAAACAGCTGGGGTCAGGGAACCTGGGAAACACCTGGGAAACACCTGGGAAACACCTGGGAAACACCTGGGAAACACCTGGGAAACACCTGGGAAACAGCTGGGAAACAGCTGTAAATTAACTGGGACCCTGGGAAACACCTGGGAAATACCTGGGACCCTGGGAAACACCTGAGAAACAGCTGGGAAACAGCTGGGAAACAGCTGGGAAATAACTGGGAAATACCTGGGACCCTGGGAAACAGTTGGGGTCAGGGACCCTGGGAAACAGCTGAGAAACAACTGGGGTCAGGGAACCTAAATAACTGGGAAATAACGCCTGGGATCATGGGAAACACCTGAGAAACACCCGGGACCATGGGACAGGGAGAAACACCTGGGATGAGGGAACCTGGGAAACAGCTGGGAAACACCTGGAATCAGGGACCCTGAGAAACACCTGGGATCAGGGAACCATGGAAGCACCTGGGAAACACCTGGAAAACAGCTGGGAAACAGCTGGGACCATGGGTAACAGCTGGGGACACAGACCCTGGGAAACACCTGGGATCAGGGAACCTGGGAAACACCTGGGATCATGGGAAACACCTGGGATTAGAAACCCTGAGAAACACCTGGGATCATGGGAAACACCTGGGAAGTACCTGGGGACACAGAACCTGGGAAACACCTGAAACACCTGGATCAGGGACCCTGTGAAACACCTGGGGACACAGACCCTAACACCTGGGATCATGGGAAACACCTGGGAAACACCTGGGATCAGGGACCCTGAGAAGCACCTGGGAAATACCTGGGAAACACCTGGGATCAGGGACAGGGAGAAACACCTGGATCAGGGACCCTGTGAAACACCTGGGGACACAGACCCTGGAAAACATCTGGGATCACAGACTCTGGGAAACACCTGGGATCAGGGACAGGGAAGAACACCTGGGATCAGGGACCCTGTGAAACAGCTGGCATCACACGCCCACCCTGCAGCTGCCCCCCGCTCCCAGCCCTCCCGGCTCACCCAGGATGTTGTCGTGCCGCAGCAGGACGGTGTTGTAGATCTCCGTCTCGCGGAACCACGACTGCTCGTCCCGCGAGGAGAAGATCTTGACGGCCACGCTCTCGCCGTGCCACACGCCCCGCCACACCTCGCCGTAGCGACCTTTACCTGCCACAGCCGTGCCACCGCCTCACCCAGTGCCCCCAGGACCCGCGGGCAGCGCCTGGATCCCGTGTGGGAGAGCCCTGGAGCAGCACGGGGGTCCTTGGCCAACATCTGCTCACCCACCCAGCTGCTCCCTCCCTCCCCAGGCAGCAGGACGGGGGAAGAACTTGGGGTTTGTCCTAAATTGCAAGATAAGTGTGAATTCTATTGCCGTATGTCGGAAGTGGGGCAGTTAACCTCTGTTAATTGGGCAGTTAACTTCTGTTAATTGGGCAGTTCTCTTCTGTTCTTTGGGCAGTTATCTTATGTTAATTTGGGCATTTATCCTCTGTTAATTGGGCAGTTATCCTCTGGTAACTGGGCAGTTATCCTCTGTTCATTGGGCAGTTAACTTCTGTTAATTGGGCAGTTAACTTCTGTTAATTTGGGCAGACATCTTCTGTTAATTGGGCAGATATCTTCTGTTAATTGGGCAGATATCTTCTGCTCATTGGGCAGTTTTCTTTATCTCTGCCACAATCCTCCCTCCAGGATATATCTCCTTTTAATGGGCCACTAATTATTAATTATCTTCTGTTCATGGGCCGGTGAGTGTCCCTGCATGGCTGATGAAATTCCATCATCCCACGGGGAGATGCTCCGCCCAGGGGGAGGAGCCAAACATTCCTACCTGGATCTAATCTGGGGTTTCAAACATTCCTACCTGGATCTAATCTGGGGTTTCAAACATTCCTACCTGGATCTAATCTGGGGTTTCAAACATTCCTACCTGGATCTAATCTGAGATTTCAAACATTCCTACCTGGATATAATCTGAGATTT
>NW_005054605.1:42614-43274 GCF_000277835.1 Geospiza fortis | reverse complement strand
TTATTTTATTTTATTTTATTTTATTTTATTTCATTTTAATTTTTCTTCCCTGATAAATGTTATTCCCGCTCCCATTTCTTTGCCTGGGACCCCCTTAATTTCAAAATTACAACAATTCAGAGGGAGGGGATTTACATTTTCCATTTCAGGGGAGGCTCCTGCCTTCCTCAGCACAAACCTGGCTTTTCAAACCAAGACTGGGCTCCTGCTGGGTTTTGGCTGACACGGTTTGAAGCTGGAGTGCCAAAATTCCAGCACCAGCTGGGGGTGGCTGAGGCAGCTGAGACATAAACTTCAGGGAATTTAGAGATTTTAGAGGAGCTAGGAGTTTTGTTAGAGATAAGCTTTATTGGAGTTAATGAAAATAAATGGGCAGGCCTTGATGAAGTTAAGAGTTAGTAGTTAACTCACAATTGATTGCTTGTCAGCACAATGTTTGGTAGCTGGGTTTTTAATGGAGAATATAGAAATTGATAAATGGCTTTTAGGAACAGAAGATAATTGTGGCCTCCTCTGTTCTGAACCCAACTGAAGATGGGGAATGGGAGTTCTACCAAGGGTTCATTTGTCAGATTTGCATTGAAAATGTAGGAAGTTCAGAACGAGGAAGACTTCATTTACTTCCTCATTTTGGGACCCCTCCCCATGAAAGGGACCACC
>NW_005054605.1:40868-42168 GCF_000277835.1 Geospiza fortis | reverse complement strand
TAGATCAATATCCATATTGGGAATGGGATGTACCAAAGTTATCAATATATATTTGTATTTTGGGTATTCAATACTTATATAGATAAAAGGACTCTGTGATTACCTGTAAATTGCAGTGTGTATTTGGGAATTATCCTGCAATAAACATCCACTTTCTAACTCTAAACTGTCAGAGAGTTTTTGGATATTGGTACTAGATCAATATCCATATTGGGAATGGGATGTACCAAAGTTATGAATATATATTTGTATTTTGGGTATTCAATACTTATATAGATAAAAGGACTCTGTGATCACCTGTAAATTGCAGTGTGTTTTTGGGAATTCTCCCACAATAAACATCCACTTTCTAACTCTAAACTGTCAGAGAGATTTTGTCCGCCACACATGGATATCGGCACTAGATCAATATCCATATTTTTTAATAATCCACATTTTTTAATACCTATATTTTTAAATAAATCACAGCCTCCTCTCCTTACCCACACACTCCATGAGGCTGATCTGCCGAGCCACCGTCCTCTGGACAAGGAAAGGCAGCCCAGAACCGCTGCCCGTGGTGCAGTTCAGCAGGTCCTGCGTAAGCAGGGTGACCACGGGGTCAGCGCGGTGGCCATCCCCACACACACCCTGGGGACATTTGGGGTCGCTCACGGGGCTCACCCACCTCCAAGGTGCTGTCTCCCATCATGGATGCCTTCAGCATGAGGTCAGTGTCACCGAAGTCGCTGTGCTTGTGGCGGTGCTGGGCCACCTTCCAGCAGAAGAGCGCCGTGAGCGCCGCGAGGACGAGGAGGGAGAGCAGCGGGACGAAGATCATCAGGAGGAGGTTGGGTAGGGAAGGTGTCTTTGCCAGAGCATCTTCTCCTGGGTGGGGGAAACGAGGGGGTGGCATTCACATTCTCTGAAAAAAATCCCTCCGCCCAGGATTTATCTCCTGGGAACCTGAGGAGCCTCAGAGAGGAGTGAAGACAATAATTATCTGATTGCTTCTCCCTGTTTTGCTGCTCTGGAAAGCGGCCTGGAGATTGTTTACCCACAGGGGCATGTTTGATTGGTTTCATGTGAATTGTTTTGACTTGATGACCAATCACCATCCAGCTGCGTCAGGACTCTGGATGCGGTCACGAGTTTTCATTATCATCCTTTGTAACCTTCTGACTGTATCCTTTCTCTTCCTTTAGTGTAGTTTTAATATAGCCTTATGTAATGTGATGTGATTATATAATATAATGTAATTGTATTATACAACTATAACATAATATGATATAATATAATATAACATAACATAATAATATAA
>NW_005054605.1:35424-40158 GCF_000277835.1 Geospiza fortis | reverse complement strand
TCATATCATATCATATCATATCATATCATATCATATCATATCATATCATATCATATCATATTATCATAATATAATAATAAATTAGCCTTCTAAGAACATGGAGTCGGATTCATCAATTCCTCCTTCATCCTGGGGACCCAACCACATCCCCAGCCACGTGGGCAGCTCATCCCCTGTCCCCTGTCCCCTGTACCTTGCAGGAAGATCTCCAGCTCGGCGTTGCACATGTGGAAGTTGCAGCACCTCATGCCGTAGTGCTCCGTGACGGGCGTGTGGCAGTGTTCCAGAATGTTCTGGGAGAAGCAGCCCCGGTGCTGGGTGATGGTGCCCTCCTCCCTCCTCTTGCTGACGAAGCACACCTGGCCCGTGCAGTTGGGCTGGCTGCAGTGGGGCACGTCGCAGGCGCACAGCAGCTCCTCTGTGGGCACCAGGAGGGGACACAGCGTCACCCCGCTGCCCACCCGGGAGCTTCGGTGGCTTTGGGGACAGGGACATGCTCCTAAAGGCTCCAGATTTGGAGAATGGGACCGTCAGAGAAGGGGGAGAAGGCGGCTGTGGGTGCTCAGTACAAGGAGCCCATGCTGGCACGTCCCAGAAAATCCCCTGCTCCCAGATGGGCTCCAAATCCCAGCCCTGAACCTGGGGGTCCCCAAGAGGCTCCATGGGATGGGCTGTGCCTGTCTGGGATGGATCCAGCCCAGCAGCTGGGATTAACTGGGATGCACTGGTGTACAGCACACGGGGTCACATCCTGCCCACAAAATCCCAGGGGATTTACAACACACGGGGTCACATCCTGCCCACAAAATCCCAGAGAACACGGGACCTATGCTCCTCTGCGGGCACCAGGAGGGGACACGTTGTGCCACAGGGTCACCCCACTGCCCACCCGGGAGCTTCGGTGGCTTTGGGGACAGGGACATGCTCCTAAAGGCTCCAGATTGGGAGAATGGGACCGTCAGAGAAGGAGGGGAAGGCTGCTGTGGGTGCTCAGCCCATCCTGGCACCTCCCAGAAAATCTGCTCCCAGCTGGGCTCCAAATCCCAACCCTGAACCTGGGGGTCCCCTGTTCCCCAAGAAGCTCCATGGGATGGGCTGCGAATCCAGCCCAGCAGCTGGGATTAACTGGGATGCACTGGTGTACAGCACACGGGGTCACATCCTGCCCACAAAACCCCAGAGAACACGGGACCTACGGGAGCCTGGGGTGAGATCAAAAACCCCAAACTCAGCCAGTGCCTTCCCAGTGTGTGTTTTGGGAGCTGGCTGCCAAACCCAGGGTCTTTCCTGCAGTTTTTCCTGGCTTCCCTGAAGTTGCTTTCCTGTGCCACGGTGGCTCAGATGGCAGCCATGCTCCCAAATTCCTAATTTAGCTCTGCCCTTTTGCACAGAAAATATCCCTCCTGGAATCAGGGAGTTCAGCCTGAGGGCAGCCAGGCATCCAGTGGTGAGGGGACAGCGAGGGGACAGCGAGGGGGTGGCTCTGGTGGCCATCCTGCACTCCCTGTCCCCCTGCCCAAAGGCTGCCTGGTGCTGTGGGGTGCTGCTGGGGCTGGTTTGGGGTTGGTGGCTGTTGGGAAGGATGAAAGTTTGACAAGAAATTCTCACAGATATGTGTGCTTTAGCAGAAAGATTTTTAAATGTTGAGTCTGATGAAGGAATAGAGATGGAAGTGAGTTTTGATAGAGAAGAAAAGAATTGCTGAGCCAGTCTTGCTGGATAACCAAGGAGGCAAAGGGTGTGTTAGTCAGAAGGAGTTTTTATGGCTTAGAGCAAAGGATAAACCCACCCCAAACAAGATGTTTTTACCAAGCAGAAAGAGAGCACAGGCAAACAAGCCAGCAAAGCTGCAAGTAGAAAAAAGGTCTCAGAATTTTCCACTGCGAGAAAACTGAGAAACAACTTCTAGCTTAAACTGTAACGTACAAACTTTTGGTGATTGGAGAATAGTAACATGAATATGGTAATTATAGCAGTTATGATAGGCTATAGATAAAAGTTAAGGTGTAGATTGGTTCTGTATGAAGATGCTCAGCAAAGAAAAGCAAATAATGCATTGTAACCAAAAGAAAAATAAATAATGCAATGTAACCCAAACTAAGGGTGTCCAGGCCTGCCCGCAGCTGGAGCTGACAGCTGTGGGCACAGCTCTGTCACCCCCGACCCTGGACTGCTGTAACATCTTGGATGGAATAAACTGCATTTTGGAGAGCCCCTGGCGTCCCACATCTCTCATTTCGGCTCTTACAGGCGGCCCCATGGGCAGGACAGGTGGAGACTCATCCCCGCAGTGAGCTCTGCTGCTCCTCGCTGGCACAGCCACGTTAACCTGGACCTCCCTGCAAGAGCACCCGGTCCACCTGGTGCCCCCCGGGATGCTGAGCGGCTCCTCCTGCTTCCCACCACCACCACCATCATCATCATCATCATCATCATCATTAGAGGACACAGTCTCAAGCTGCGACAAGGGAGATACAGGCTAGAATGAAGGAGGGAGTTTTTCACAGAAAGAGTGGGCAAATACTGGAATCATCTACCCAGGGAGGTGGTGGAGCCACCATCCCTCGACGTGTTTAAAAAAAGGCTGGATCTGGCACTCGGTGCCATGATCTAGTTGAGGTGTTAGAAGATGGGTTGGACTCGATGATCTTAAAGGTCTCTTCCAACCTAGAAATTCTGTGGTTCTGTGATCATCATCACCACCCCTGGGGAAACCCAGATTTTTGGTATGTGGTACCAGCCTTGGGGCTAACAGCAGGCCTGTTAGCTAAAGGAGCGAGAAGAAGCTGAGAAGCAAGAAGCTGATAAGGAGCTCTCTCTCTAAGGCTGTAGCCAAGAAGACCGAAAGAAGCGAAGAATCGAAGAGAGATAAGTGAACTTTGCAGCTGGACAAAGTATTTTTAGAAAGTTAGTTGAAGTCACTGTAACTTTTCACCGATAGTGTTATGTTGATTTATTGTAGCCAACAGTTAAAGCAGAAAAAGCATAAACAATTGAAAAGTGTATAAAAAGTCAGCCACGTTCAATAATAAAGAGTTGCCATCTGAGACTCTGCTTTGTGTCGTGACCACCTCGAGAGCGACATTTCCCTCTGGTGACAGCAAAGCACTCGATCAACCACAATTAATTAAGCTGAGATCCTCTCTGGGGGATGCCTCACCACACCACAGGGACACAGCACAGTCCCTGAGGAGCCCAGCTTCCTCCCTGGCTTTTATTTTGGGCAGAGATGCTCCCAAAAAGCCGAGGGTTTATTTTAACCCATTTGGCACTCACCGGCTGCGAAGCTGAAGGACGAGGTCATCAATGCCAGCATCACCCAGCCACCGACCCCACACGGCGTCATCCTGGGGAGAGAGAGGGGGGTCAGAGCAGCCCCTGCACCCCCAGAGCCCATCCCCAACCCTGGGGGCTTTGGGGAGGGATGGGCTTTGCAGAATTCAGGCACAGAGTGCGGTAAGATGTGTTTGGCTCCCGACATCCTGGGCACGGCCCTTCCTGAGAACACATCCCGGGACCTCCCAAGATCAGGGGACCTTCCTGGTGCGGTGTGGGTGCCACTCATGGCCCCACAGAGCTCAGGAATGTGCTGGAACCAGGTCCTTGCCGTGTCCATGCAGCCCCAAGCTCCTCCCTTTCTCCCTGTGACCCCCACACCGGCACTTCTGTTAAATTCACATTTTCTGGAAAATCCCTTCGCCCAGGATTTTTCTCCTGGGAAGCCGAGAAGCCTCTGAGGAAAAGGAAAACAATAATTATCTCATTTGCTTCTCCTGTGTTTTGCTCCTTTGGAATACAGGTGATTGTTTCATTGGGATTCTGATGTGAATTGTTTTGACAAAGTTAGGGTCGGGACTCTGGAAAGAGTCACGAGTTTTCATTATTATCTTTTTAGCATTCTGTAAGCATCCTTTCTGTATTCTTTAGTATAGTATAGTTTAATATTCTTTAATATAATGTAGTATCATAAAATAATAAGAAATTAGCCTTCTGAGAGCATGGAGTCAGATCCATCATTCCTCTGCGCCAAATATGCTTCCAAGGATGCTTCACATCCTTTGGAATGTGTTTGGAGATTGTTTCATTGGGATTCTGATGCGAATTGTTTTGATTCTTTGGCCAATCAGTGTCAAGCTGTGTCGGGACTCTGGAGAGAGAGTCACGAGTTTTCATTATTATCTTTTTAGCATTCTGTAAGTATCCTTTCTGTATTCTTTAGTGCAGTATAGTTTCATATTCTTTGTCGGACTCCAGGACATCCCTCTGGCTGCCCTGGATGGCTCAGAGACCCCTGTGCCTTTGATTTTGACCCGTGGAAAAAATCATCAACCTTACATGAGGAATTACAAGCCACAAAAGATTAAGTAAAATGATAATTAGTTCTTAACAGGGTGAAAATAGAATTTTGAGGTTTTTAGGATGGGTGTTCGAGGTCCTAAGATAAAGGAATTTAAGTGTGCCTTATCTTTCCTTCTCCTTCTTCCTAGCCTCCATCTTCTAAGTGGTGGTGACAATTTTAAATTAGATTAGAGTAGGAACACACTGTCTAACATAAGTGATAAGTATTGGAAAATAATTATAAATAAAGTTTTGAGTAGTAAACATAGTTTTGAGTATAAAAGATAACACTGCCTCTGAAGGTGGGCAGTGTGCCACTGATGGACCTCAGCAAGCCAAGGAGAAAATGTCATAAATAACAGAAAATAAACAACCTTGAAAACCAGAACAAAAAAA
>NW_005054605.1:30302-34792 GCF_000277835.1 Geospiza fortis | reverse complement strand
TATAATATAATATAATATAATATAATATAATATAATATAATATAATATAATTAATATAATATAATATAATAATAAATTAGCCTTCTGATATATAATATAGCATCATAAATATAATATAGTATCACAAAATAATAAATTAATCTCCTGAGAAAATGCAGTCAGATTGATCATTCCTCCCAACATCGAGGCACCCCATAAAATACAATAACTTCCTGCTGTTCCCAGGGCTCGTGCTCCATAAAAACCACAAAACCACAGCCCTGCTGATGCCACAGCGCTGCTGGGGATCCCAAATTTGGGAAAACCTGCCCCGTGGGCTGGAGCACCACGAGCAGGCTCTCCCTCCTGGGGCTGCTTTTACGCGCACAGCTTATCAATGACACAAACAGAGGTTCTGGCACAGCCAAAAAATTCCTCGCTGAGCCTTTGGGGGAAGTTTGGCTATTTTTAATCTTCCTTTTAATTTTTTTTTTTTTTTTCTCTTTGTGAAAGAGACATTTGTGCCAAGGCAAACACGGCCATCCCCCCGCCAGCCTCACAACCCCGGCCCCTCCTGGGCTCATTCTTCGTGTTCCCGACATAAACACGCCAAAAGGCTCCGTTTCCTGCAATTGAAGAGCCCAGCCCAGGGCTGCTGGGACAGGAATCAAGATTGTTTAGATTCTGCCCTTGATGGGGAAGCGCAGTCACGCAAGGCCGGCGCACGCAGACGTGGCTGAGCCCGGCAGGCCCCGGCCCTGCTCAAATCGGGCTTTTCCTCCCCAAAATAACTCACACGGTTGTGCCTGGAGGGGAGGAAATAGCGAGAGGATCAGTGAGAAAATCCTGGGCGCTGGGGATGGAGGGCAGGGCCTAGGTGGAGGAGCGATGCCAGGCGGATCCATCCGACCCTGGGCTGGGCCAGGTTCAGCTTCATTTTAAATTCCCAACTGCCCCAAGAACTGGGCTAGGATTGGGTTTATTTTAAATTCCCAATTGGAGTAGGAACACACTGTCTAACGCTTCCTTTTAAAACAACTGCCCTCTGAAGCTGGGCTAGGATCAGCTTTATTTTAAAATCCCACCTCCCCCAGAGCTGGGATAGGATCAGCTTCATTTTAAGACTCAACCCCTCTGGAACCAGGCTTTATTTTAAAATCCCAACTCCCCCAGACCTGGGTTGGAATCAACTTTATTTTAAAATCCCAACTCCCTCAGAGCTGGGTTAGGATCAGCTTTGTTTTAAAACTCAACCCCTCTGGAGCTGGGCTAGGATCAGCTTTATTTTAAAACCCACCTTCCCCAGAGCTGGGCCAGGATCAGATTTATTTTAAAATCCCAACTGTCCCAGAGCTGGGTTAGGATCAACTTTATTTTAAAATTCCAATTCCCTCAGAGTGGGGCTAGGATCAACTTTATTTTAAAATCCCAACTGTCCCAGAGCTGGGCTAGGATCAGCTTTATTTTAAATTCCCAACTCTCTCAGAACTGGGTTAGGATCAGCTTTGTTTTAAAACTCAACCCCTCTGGAGCTGGGCTAGGATCAGCTTTATTTTAAAATCCCAACTCTCTCAGAGCTGGGTTAGGATCCGATTTATTTTAAAGCTCAGCCCCTCTGGAGCTGGGCTGCTGATTCCTCACCCCCGGCAGCACATTTCTTGCAGTCCTGAGAGCTGCAGGATGTGTGATTTAAAAAGGGAAGCTGAGCCTCCCAGGTGCTGAATTCCCTCCCCGCAGCCACTTCCCCAAAATCCTGAAGCATGAGACAGCTGCGGGATATTTGCCACGGAACACAAAGCAGGCAGGGCCTCACCCAAACTCTGCTGTGTACCAAACATCCCATGGGTTGTTGTTGTTACTGAGAGCAAAACTGAATCCAGAGCTGTCCCTGGCATCCCACAGGAAAAACATCCCAGGAAAACACAAACCAGCCCTGGCATTCCCATCCCTGTCCCTTCCTTCCTCTTTGCTCATCAGGAACTGCAGCTCATGGGCATCCAGAGCATCCTACCCTGCCTGCCTGGGGGCTGGTTTATATTCGCTGGGATTTGTGGCATCAGGAGAGGGAAAAATCCCCAGGGGAAACCTCTGGGGTGGGACATGGGTGCTGGCCAGGAGCTGGGAGGCAGCTCCAGGGTCTGGAGCAAATTCTGGGGAAGAATTTTCCAGTTTCAGGGTCTGGAGCAAACCCTGGGGAGGGAGAATTTCCCAGTTTGAGGTGTCTGGAGAAGGAGAATTTCCCAGTTTGAAGGTTTGGAGCAAACCCTGGGGAAGAATTTTCCAGTTTGAGGGTCTGGAGCAAACCCTGGGGAAGGAGAATTTCCCATCTCCAAGATCTGGAACAAACCTCAGGGAAGGAGAATTTCCCAGCTTCAGGGTCTGGAGCAAATTATGGTGAAGAATTTTCCAGTTTGAGGGTCTGGAGCAAACCCCAGGGAAGGAGAACTTCCCAGTTTGAGGTGTCTGGAGAAGGAGAATTTCCCAGTTTGAGGATCTGGAGCAAACCCTGGGAAAGGAGAATTTCCCAGCTTCAGGGTCTGGAGCAAACTCCAGGGAAGAATTTCCCAGTTTGAGGATCTGGAGCAAACCCCAGGGAAGGAGAATTTCCCACTCCAGGGTCTGGAACAAACCTCGGGAAGGAGAACTTCCCATCTTGAGGGTCTGGAGCAAACCCTGGGGAAGGAGAATTTCCCAGCTTCAGGGTCTGGAGCAAATTATGGTGAAGAATTTTCCAGTTTGAGGGTCTGGAGCAAACCCTGGGGAAGGAGAATTTCACAGCCTGAGGTGTCTGGAGAAGGAGAATTTCCCAGTTTGAGGGTCTGGAGCAAACCCTGGGGAAAGGAAATTTCCCAGTTTGAGGGTCTGGAACAAACCTCAGGGAAGGAGAATTTCCCATCTCCAAGATCTGGAACAAACCTCAGGGAAGGAGAATTTCCCAGTTTGAGGGTCTGGAGCAAACCCTGGGGAAAGGAAATTTCTTTCCACCACTCCCATGGAAGGAGAAGCAAAGGGAAAATGGAGCAGGAGACAAGAGGAATCCAGGGAAGGGTGTCAGGCACAGCCCTGGGGGTGTGTGGGGTGGTTCAGGAGTCCCTGCTCTGACCAGGCTCCTCAACCCCATCTCCTCCACCTTTCCCTGTGCTTTCTGCTGCTCACAGGGGGTTTAGGCACGAGATGAGGCCCAGGGCTCCGTTCCCTGCGCTGATTTTTCACAGGGAGCCACACAGAGCCCAGCCCCTGGTGCCAGTGCCCGTGCCAGGGGGGAAGGACAGGACAGACACCAGGACAGAGCTTTGCCACAGACCCCAGGGCTCCAGCCGGGTTCCAGGCACGGGGGGAGGTTTTTCCTTTCCCTGCCTGCAGCTGCAGGTGGGTCACAGGTGGAGCAAAGCTGGGCTCGCCCTCCAGCAGGACACACCGGCCTCTGCCTGGCGGGCAATTCCACTCCATGAACGTGCACCACACAAAGAGAGAGCAAAACCCACTCAAGAGAGCAGCAAAACCCACTCAAGAGAGCAAAACCCACTCAAGAGAGCAGCAAAACCCACTCAAGAGAGCAAAACCCACTCAAGAGAGCAGCAAAACCCACTCAGGAGAGCAAAACCCACTCAAGAGAGCAGCAAAACCTCCTGCCACCCCACTGATTTGTGCTCCCATCCCCAATTCCAGCCTCTCTAACCCCGATGTCAGCACCACAACCCCACAGAGCACAAAGGAAACGAGGCCAAATCCTGATTTTTGGGGGTGAAACCCTGATCTTGGTGCAGCCCAAACCCCATGAGGAACCCAATTCCAGCCTCTCTAACCCTGATGTCAGCACCACAATCCCATAAAACACAAAGGAAACGGGGCCAAATCCTGATTTCCCTCCTTTTCCCCCACATCTTTCCAAAATACACCCAAATTCCCCATTTCCCACATCGATCCCAGCCTTCCTGCTGCAGTTTTTACTATTTCAGCTCTTTAGCAAGGACCTGGGCACAGATCCTGCTCCCACCACACTGATGTGATCCCTGATTTGAGCCCCTGGTCCCAATTCCTGCTTCTCTAACCCTGATGTCAGCACCACAATCCCATAAAACACAAAGTAAACGAGGCCAAATCCTGATTTTTGGGGGTGAAGCCCTGATCTTGGCGCAGCCCAGACCCCATAAGTGACTTTTCCCCACTCACCTCCAGCATCCAGGTCCTGTGGGCCCCCCTGGCACTGCCCAGCCCTGGTGGGGCTCTCCCAGCTGCGATCCCACTCCCGGATCCGCCTCAGCTCCGCTCCTGAGCCCCAACTCCGAGGATCTTCATGGATCTGCTCCCTTCCCACCACCCCTGCTGCCCCCACGGCCACCTCCAGCATCCAGGTCCTGTGGGCCCCCCTGGCACTGCCCAGCCCTGGTGGGGCTCTCCCAGCTGCGATCCCACTCCCGGATCCGCCTCAGCTCCGCTCCTGAGCCCCAACTCCGAGGATCTTCATGGATCTGCTCCCTTCCCACCGCCCATGCTGCCCCCACGGCCGT
>NW_005054605.1:30024-30208 GCF_000277835.1 Geospiza fortis | reverse complement strand
CCCTCCCTCCCGCTCACCGGGCCCCAGTTCCATCCTGGCTCCTTCCACTCCCTCCTCGTCCTTCCCCGAGTGGTTTTCCCACCCCAATTTCCCAATTTTCATGGGAAATTCCATCCCATGGCCGGCAGCGCTTCACCCCGAGCATCCCCGAGGTGCTCGGCAGGAGCGCGGCTGGCGTGGGGGC
>NW_005054605.1:27828-28764 GCF_000277835.1 Geospiza fortis | reverse complement strand
GTTATAGTTATATATTTATACGTATATATTTATACATTATATTTATATTTATATTTATATTTATATTTATATTTATATCTAATTTATATTTCTATCTAATTTATAGTTATAGTAATAGTTACAGTTATATATTTATACATATATATTTATACGTATATTTATATTTATATTTATATTTATATTTATATGTTAATACAAGTTTTCTAGATTTTTATATATTATATATATATTTAAATATATGTAAATATATATTTATATAAGTATTTATATTTATGTTTTATCCTTTGGGTTGTTATTGTGGGGTGGCTGGGGTTGGGATATTTGGGAGGGTCGGCTCATTCCTATGGCAACACCTGACCTCCAATCGGGATTTAAGGATTTAAACTCCACCACTGGACAGGAACTAAGGAGTCAATGGACAGAACTTTGGGGGAACTAAAGGGTTAAAAGGGGAACCCTCCATTGTGTGGGTGAGCACCTGGTGGGGAGAACCCTCTGCTCCCAGCTCCTGTTACAGCTTCTCTATTCAATCTGCTGCTGCATTTTTGGATAAATATTGGAATAAATTGATTTAAATGTTGGAAGTGAGCGGCATTTCTCACAAGGGCGTGCTGGGAGATGTGGAGGGCACGGAGCTGGGCATGGAGCTGGGCACAGAACTGGGCACAGAACTGGGCGCGGAGCTGGGCGCGGAGCTGGGCGCGGAGCTGGGCACGGAGCTGGGCATGGAGCAGGGCACGGAGCAGGGCAAGGAACTGGGCACGAAGCTGGGCACGGAGCTGGGCACGGAGCTAGACACGGAGCTGGGCACAGAGCAGGGCACGGAGCTGGGCATGGAGCTGGGCACGGAGCTGGGCAAGGAACTGGGCACAGAGCAGGGCACGGGGCTGGGCATGGAGCTGGGCACGGAACTGGGCATGGAGCTGGGCACGGAGC
>NW_005054605.1:26096-27177 GCF_000277835.1 Geospiza fortis | reverse complement strand
GCAGCTCCGCTTCCCGTTTTGCCACTTTCAGGGCTGCTCACCCCAATCTCAGCCTCCCACTTCTCCCTCCAGCACCATCCCAAGGAGCCCCCTCCCTGCACCACCCTTTTTTTGGGGGATCAGGAGTCCACGCTCGCCCTTTGAGGCTGCAGCTCTGTCGGAACCCAGGAAATTCCTCTGGCTGCCCTGGAGGGCTCCAGACCCTGCCCAGGGAGGCTCAGAGACCTCAGCACAGAGCCCCAGACCTTTGATTTAGCCCTTGGAAAAAACAATTCCCAACCTTTATATGAAAAATTGCAAGTCAAAGGAGTTTAAGTAAAATAATAGTTTGTCACAGGGTGAAAAAATAGATTTTTGAGGTTTTAGGAATGGGGCTTGGGGTCCCAAGATTGAAGAATCTGGGCATGCCTTGTCCTTTTTCCTTCTTCTTCTTGGCCTCCATCTTCTGGGTGATGGTGGCATTTTTAGATTGGTTTAGAGTAGAAGCTCGCTGTCTAACACAGGTGATAGGTGTTGGGAAGTTATAGTAAATAATGCACATGTCGTTTTTAGTATAAAAAGACAACACCGCCTCTGAGGCCTCAGGTCAAAATGCAGCGCTGTGATGGGAGTCAGAGTGTGTGACAGAATCACAGAATCACAAATTCAGAGAATCACAGAATCACAGAATCAATCACAGAATCATGACGTTGGAAGACACCTCCAAGATCATCAAGTCCAACCAATGCCCTAACACCTCAACCAGACTATAGCACCAAGTGCCATGTCCAGTCTTGTTTTAAACACAAGTGTCAGCACAGAAAATCTAAAATCCTTCAGCATCCAGAGCTCCAACATCTGCTCTTTGGGCCACCCCAATCTCAGCCCCACACTTCGCCCTCCAGCCCCATCCCTGCCTTTCTGCCTGCTGGTTTTTGGCAGAAAAGTGATATTACACACTTCTAATCAACAGCACAGCTGAGATCTCAGTGCTTCCAACCAATTTTGGCAGGCTTTTCCATGGTTTCAGGTCAAAATGCAGCGGTCTGCTGGCAGTCAGAGTGTGTCACAGAATCACAGAATCAATCACAGAATCACAGAA
>NW_005054605.1:23314-25269 GCF_000277835.1 Geospiza fortis | reverse complement strand
ATGCCCTAACACCTCAACCAGACTATAGCACCAAGTGCCATGTCCAGTCTTGTTTTAAACACAAGTGTCAGCACAGAAAATCTAAGATCCTCAGCATCCAGAGCTCCAACATCTGCTCTTTGGGCCACCCCAATCTCAGCCCCACACTTCTCCCTCCAGCCCCATCCCTGCCTTTCTGCCTGCGGATTTTTGGCAGATAAGTGATTTTACACGCTTTAATCAACTGCACAGCTGTGATCTCAGTGCTACCAATCAATTTTGGAAGGCTTTTCCATGGTTTCAGGTCAAAATGCAGGGCTGTCCAGGGAGTCAGACTTTGTCACAGAATCACAGAATCAATTAATTAATCACAGAATCACAGAATCATGAGGTTGGAAGACACCTCCAAGATCATTGAGTCCAACCTATGCCCTAACACCTCAGCCAGACTATAGCACCAAGTGCCATGTCCAGTCTTTTTTAAAACGCATGTGTCAGCACAGAAAATCTAAAATCCTCAGCATCCAGAGCTCCCACATCTGCTCTTTGGGCCACCCCAATCTCAGCCCCACACTTCTCCCTCCAGCCCCATCCCTGCCTTTCTGCCTGCTGGTTTTTGGCAGAAAAGTGATATTACACACTTCTAATCAACACACTTCTCCCTCCAGCGCCATCCCTGCCTTTCTGCCTGCTGGTTTTTGGCAGAAAAGTGATATTACACATTTCTAATCAACTGCACAGCCCTAATCTCAGTGCTATCTATCAATTTTGGAAGGCTTTTCCATGGCTTCAGGTCAAAACGCAGCGCTCTCCTGGAAAATCTAAAATCCTCAGCATCCAGAAAATCTAACATCCTCACATAAAAGAAAATACAGAAAATACAGAATATCTAAAATCCTCAGCATCCAGAAAATCTAACAAACATCCTCACATAAAAGAAAATACAGAAAATACAGAATATCTAAAATCCTCAGCATCCAGAAAATCTAACAAACATCCTCACATAAAATAAAATACAGAAAATCTAAAATCCTCATCATCCAGATCTCCAGCATCTGCCAGCTGTTTCCCTGGCACGGTGCCCCTCTCCAGCATTCCCAAAGAGGCGGCAGGACCTGATTTTGCTCCCCGCTCTCCTCGCACCACCAGCCCCGATTTCATCCCGAACCCGCCCGGAGCCTCCGGGAGCGCCGGGGGCACGGCGGCGGCGGAGCTTTGAGTCTGGCCAGCCCTATCAGCCGAGATCTCGGGAAGTTTAAACAAACAAAAGCACAAAACCAGGATAAAACAGGCAGGACCTTCAGCGGTGACTTTGCCCCGTGCTGGAGCCCGGGGGGAAACGGGCAGTTTCCATCTGATAGGAGGAAAGCGATGCCTGCAGACTCCTTATCTCCGTGACCATCTTTGCTCCGCCAGCGATCCGGCCGGATTTTGGCCCCTCCCGGGGTTATTCCTGGGTGGAATAACCTGGATGGAATTCCTGTTCTTGCCGCCCTTCCATGGGAGCAGACACAGGGCGTCCTGCTTGCAGGCAGCGCTTCCAGCAAGGTGGAACATGAGCCAGAAATGTGCCTTGGTGGCCAAGAAGGCCAATGGCATCCTGGCCTGGATCAGGAACGGTGTGGCCAGCAGGGAGGTCATTCTTGCCCTGAAGAATGGTGTGGCCAGCAGGAGCAGGGAGCTCTGGATGCTGAGGATTTGAGACTTTTCTGACCCAAGTGTTTAAAAAAAGAGTGGACGTGGCACTTGGTGCTATAGTCTGGTTGAGGTGTTGGGGCATCGATTGGACTCGATGATCTTAGACGTCTCTTCCAACCTCATGATTCTGTGCTTCTGTGATTCTGTGATTGATTCTGTGATTCTGTGATTCTGTAATTCTGTGATTCTGTTATTCTGTGATTGATTCTGTGATTCTGTAATTCTGTGATTCTGTGATTGATTCTGTGATTCTGTGATTCTGTGACACACTCTGACTG
>NW_005054605.1:20548-22728 GCF_000277835.1 Geospiza fortis | reverse complement strand
AGGTCTTGTCAGCAGGTCAGTCCGTGGCACACTGCGCACCTTCAGGGCAGTGTTGTCTTTTTATACTAAAAACTACGTGTACTTTATTTACAATTATTTTCCAATACCTATCACCTATGTTAGACAGTCTGTCTCTACTCTAAACCAATCCAAAAGTGTCACCATCACCCAGAAGATGGAGGCCAAGAAGAAGGAGAAAGAAGGACAAGGCATGCCCAGATTCCTCCATCTTGGGACCCTGAACCTCCATTCTAAAAACGTCAAAAATCTATTTTTTCACCCTGTGACAAACAAACTATTATTCTCCTTAAACTCTTTTGACTTGTAATTCATCATATAAAGGTTGGGAACTGTTTTTTCCAAGGGCTAAATCAAAGGTCTGGGGCTCTGTGCTGAGGTCTCTGAGCCTCCCTGGGCAGGGTCTGGAGCCCTCCAGGGCAGCCAGAGGAATTTCCTGGGTTCCGACAGAGCTGCAGCCTCAAAGGGGGAGCGTGGACTCCCCCCAAAAACAGGGGCTGGTGCAGGGAGGGGGCTCCACACCTGGCCAAGGATTATTTATGACCTGGGTGGCTTTTGCTCTGAGCACTGTGGCACTGCCTGCTGCCCTCCCAGGGCCGAATTCTGCCCACGGTGTAGGAACCAGCAGCCTCACGTTCCTGCACCCTGGCGTGGAGCTGGGTTTGAGGCGATCTCGAAATATCTTGAAAAATCTGGGAACGCCAGTGCTGGGGAAGATGAAACAGGAAAGCCTTATAAATATGATTGCCTGGCAAAAGATTTTGAGAACATGGAAACTATCAGCGAGATTGAAATGAAAGCAAGCTTTGAGATACTTTAGCTACTGAACAACGGGAAAACAATGGTGTGGCTGGCTGAAGGTAAAATCCCCTTTTGATGGAACAACACCCTCTGCTTGCAGACAGCTCCAAGGGTCCGAGCAGACCCTGCCAGCTTGGCAGAAGGGGACCAAAGTGGAGTTTTTAGGGTTTCAAACTACTCCAAAGAGGAGTTTTTAAGGTTTCCAAAGAGTAGTTTTTGGGCTCGGCAGAAGGGGCCCAAAGAGGAGTTTTTAGGGTTTAAAATGTAGCACAGGATGGTAATGTAGTGATTCTTACAGGCAATGTAGTGATTCTTATAGGCTGTATGTAAATGCTGTAGGATTTGTATCTTGTACTAGATTGGTCGGTGAGAATGGGAATATTCAACACAGAAGATTTATTGCATTGGAACGGGAACCTCGCTCTCTTACCCTTTTACTCTCTTCCCCTCTCATCCTCTCTCCCCCGCTCTTCTCCCAGTCCTTCTCTGAGCTGTGCCTGGCAGTTCCCAGCAGCTCCTGCACTTGGCCCTTTGCAATAAACCCCAAATTCCGCCACCTGGCTCCAGAGATCTCTCGTCTCCATCCCGACCATGCTAACCCCTACACCAGGGACGCACAGGAGTGGGGAATGTCACCGAGGAGGTGACAGAGCACCCAGAGGACACCGACAGCGAAGAGGGAGAATTCCTGCCAGCCCCACAGCAACCCTGAGCTTTATTCGTGGAATCAATCCTGTTAACATGGCAGCCGCTTCCATTTTAATTTGCTCGGCCACATCCCAACGCATCGAGAGCTTGGGAAAATCAGAGAGGCAAAAAAAAAAAAAAAAAAAAGAAAAAAAAGGAAAAATAGGAAGGACTTTTGCCACAGTCCTGCTCCCTGACATTCCTGGAGCTTCAGGGTCTCAGGACATCAGTGCCCAGCACGACGTGTCCCATGCTAGGGTGGCCACCCTTGGGGTGGAGAGGAGGAGAGGCCAGGCAGGGGCCTGTGAACCTTTGGGGATATTCCATTCCCATCCACCGGGAACAAACCCCCCCGTGCCAGAAAAATCAGCAAACCCAAGGGGACAGCAAGAACCTTGTCCCCACCCCACCACCTCCCTCCTTAGCCTTTCTTTTTCTTCTTCTTCTTGTTCTTCTTCTTCTCCTTCTCCTTGTCTCCCTTCTTGGCCTCCTCGGCCGCTTTCTTCTCCTCCTTCAGCACCTTGTACCTCCACTGCGGCGGCTGCAGCAGGTGCTTGTCCTTCACACGTGGCTTCCTCTCCCCGCTGCTCGACCCAGAGGCTTTGCTGACTTTGATTTTGGGCACGGGCTCCCCGGGGAAGACGCTGTTCCCCCGGCGCAGCCACCGCGGCAGG
>NW_005054605.1:15374-20416 GCF_000277835.1 Geospiza fortis | reverse complement strand
CAGTGAGAGGCGGCGCTTCCCCACCGCGGGCGGGCTGTCGGGGCACACGGTTTGGCAGGCGGTGGCCACGAAGGGGCTGCCCAGCGACGTGGTCATCCTCACCATGTGGTCCAGCACGCCGTCCTCCTCGGGGTTCCGCGGGATGTTGAAGGTGAAGATGGACCTGATCTTCTCCGAGAGCCTCTTGCTCCTGGATTTGGGGCTCAGGGCTTTGGCCACCAGCTCGGCCAGCAGTGGCCACTCGGGCTGGTAGTGGGCTGTGAACTGCTCGGCGCGCGGGCGCCGCAGGAGGCTCCGGATGCGCACCGTGGTCTCGAAGCGGCCGGTGAAGGTCGCCCATTCCCTGGCTGTCTTCCCCTTGACGGCATCCACGGCCTGCAGGTCAGCTCCTGGGGACAGCAGAGAGCACACTCAGCGTCCCAGAGGAGATGTGATTGCCACACCCAGGGTCCCAGAGGAGATGTGATTAACACACCAAGGGTCCCCGAGATGTGATTAACACACCAAGGGTCCCAGAGGATGTGATTGGCACAGCCAGGGTCCCTGAGATGTGATTGGCACAGCCAGGGTCTCTGGGGGATGTGATTGGCACACCCAGGGTCTCTGGGAGATGTGATTGGCACACCCAGGGTCCCAGAGGAGATGTGATCCCATTGGAGATGTGATTGGCACACCCGGGGTCCCAGAGATGTGATTAGCCCACCCAAGGTCTCAGAGGAGATGTGATTAGCACACCAGGATTCCAGAGATGTGATTGGCCCACCCAGGGTCCCAGAGATGTGATTAGCACACCCAGGGTCTCTGGGGAATGTGATTGGCACAGCCAGGGTCCCAGAGGAGATGTGATCCCATAGGAGATGTGATTAACACACCCAGGATCCCAGAGGAGATGTGATTAGCACACTCAGGGTACCAGAGGTGTGATTAGCACACCAAGAGTCCCAGAGGAACTGTGATTGCCACACCCAGGGTCCCAGAGATGTGATTAGCACACTCAGCGTCCCAGAGATGTGATTGGCGCACCCAGGGTCCCAGAGGAGATGTGATTAACACACCCAAGGTCTCAGAGGAGATGTGATTAGCACACCAGGATCCCAGAGATGTGATTAGCCCACCCAGGGTCCCAGAGATGTGATTGGCACACCCAGGGTCTCTGGGGGATGTGATTAACACACCCAGGGTCCCAGAGGATGTGTGATTGCCACACCAAGGGTCCCAGAGATGTGATTGGCACACCAGGATCCCAGAGCAGATGTGATTAACACCCCAAGGGTCCCAGAGGAGATGTGACCCCAGAGGAGATGCGATTAGCACCTCCAGGGTCCCAGAGGATCTGTGATTGCCACCCCCAGGGTCTCTGGGGACGCCCACCTGCCAGGAGCAGGGCGGTGACGCAGTCCTGCCGCCCCTGCACCGCCGCCTTCATCAGCGCCGTCAGCCCCCGCGGGTCCCTCTGGTCCACCTCGAGGGCAGGGTAGTAATTCAGGAGGTAGTTGACAATGGTGATGTGTCCTTGAGAGCCAGAGAGAAGCTGTGTTAGGGTTCCCACAGTCACCAGGGGACCACGGCTGGACGGAGAATTCGGCAGCTGCATTCCATGGGGGTGAAGGTGTGGGGGATCAGGATTGAAAGGGTTTGGGTCTGTTTGGGTCCATTTTGGTTTGTGTCCACTTTGGTTTGTGTCCATTTTGGTTTGTGTCCACTTTGGTTTGGGTCTGTTTTGGTTTGGGTTCATTTTGGTTTGGGGCCATTTTGGTTTGGGTCTGTTTTGGTTTGGGTCTATTTGGTTTGGATCTACTTTGGTTTGGGTCCATTTTGATTTGGGTTTATTTTGGTTTGGGTCCATTTTGGTTTGGGTCTGTTTCAGTTTGGGGCCATTTTGGTTTGGGTCCACTTTGGTTTGGGTCCGTTTTGGTTTGGGTTTATTTTGGGTTTTGTCCATTTTGGTTTGGGTTTATTTTGGTTTGGGCATGGAGGGAACAGCGATGATGAACCAGCTGCTTTAGTGGAGAACACAGGAAAGACTCAAAAAATGGGAAAAAACCCCAGAAAATGATGAATTCTAGCAAGGATACAATGGGAATAGAGGGTGATCCTCTCTTTGGGACCCTTCTCCTTCCACTCCTGGCAAATCAAGGGGAGGGAGCCAGGCTGGAGGTTTGGGCTCAGAGCCTTTTGGCAGGTAAATAAATCCCTGTGGCTCCTGGGGCACAGGGGCAGCTCCAGCCCAGCTCTGCCACTCGACCCAGCACCACTGCAGGAATCTCCATTTCCTCACCATTTTAAAAGCAGAGCTGAACCCCAAACGTAGCTGATGTCACACATCCCTTGGGAGCACAAAAAACCCTTTTGGGGTTTTTGGGGGAAGCACAGGGCATCCCATCCCTTCCTGAGGGTGCTGACCTGCCTGGGCAGCCATCATGAGGGCCGTGTTGCCATCGTTGTCCTGCTGGTTGATGTTGATGTAGGGACACTTCTGCAGCAGCGGCACGATGTCCACAAAGCCCTTGCAGCAGGCGACCATCAGCGCGTTCTGGAGAGGGGACAGCACTCAGCACCCCGGTCCCACCATGGGGATCCCACGGCCATTCCGAACTGTCCCCCCACCCAAACCAGGCCGGAGCTGGATGGGAGGGCAGACAAGGTTCTGCTCCAAGGATTGGGTCAATCCCAGGAGATCCATCCCACCTTCCTGTCCCACCTGCTTTAGCCTTCAGGATTTGCCTGCTCCTGGAAAATCCTCATTCTGCTTCACGGTTTGAATCAAACCCAGGAGATCCATCCCTCCCTCCTGCCCCACCTACTTTAGCCTCAGGATTTGCCCGCTTCTAGAAAATCTTCATTCTGCTCCATGGTTTGGATCAAACCCAGGAGATCCATCCCTCCCTCCTGCCCCACCTGCTTTAGCCTTCAGGATTTGCCTTCTCCTGGAAAAACCTCCTTCTGCTCCAAGGATTGGATCAATCTCAGGAGACCCATCCCACCCAGGCGTCTCCTTCCCTCCTACTCTAGCAGTCCCCAACCTCCAGGATGTGCTTGCTCCTGGAAAATCCTCATTCATCTCCAAGGTTTGGATCAGTCCTAGGAGACCCATCCCATCCAGGCCTCTTTCTTCTGCTTTAGTAGACCCCGGCCTTCAAGAATTGCCTTCTCCTGGAAAACTCTCCTTCAGCTCCAAGGATTGGATCAATGCAGGAGATCCATCCCACCCTCCTGCCTCACCTGCTTCATCAACCCCCAGCCTTCAGGATTTGCCTTCTCCTGGAAAACTCTCCTTCAGCTCCAAGGATTGGATCAATCCAGGAGATCCACCCCCCCCCCCTGCCTCTCCTGCTTCATCAACCCCCAGCCTTCAGGATTTGCCTTCTCCTGGAAAACTCTCCTTCAGCTCCAAGGATTGGATCAATCCAGGAGATCCACCCCCCCCCCCTGCCTCTCCTGCTTCATCAACCCCCAGCCTTCAGGATTTGCCTTCTCCTGGAAAACTCTCCTTCAGCTCCAAGGATTGGATCAATCCAGGAGATCCACCCCCCCCCCCTGCCTCTCCTGCTTCATCAACCCCCAGCCTTCAGGATTTGCCTTCTCCTGGAAAACTCTCCTTCAGCTCCAAGGATTGGATCAATCCAGGAGATCCACCCCCCCCCCCTGCCTCTCCTGCTTCATCAACCCCCAGCCTTCAGGATTTGCCTTCTCCTGGAAAACTCTCCTTCAGCTCCAAGGATTGGATCAATCCAGGAGATCCACCCCCCCCCCCTGCCTCTCCTGCTTCATCAACCCCCAGCCTTCAGGATTTGCCTTCTCCTGGAAAACTCTCCTTCAGCTCCAAGGATTGGATCAATCCCAGGAGACCCAACCCACCCAGGCGTCTCCTACCCTCTTGCTCTAGCAGCCCCCAGCCTCCAGGATTTCCCTGAAAACCCTGGTTCAGCCCTGCAGGGTCCCTCCCCACCTTCCCCAGGTGCTCACCCTCCCGTTGATGTCCAGCTCCGTGGCCTCGCTCCGGCTCACCCCACGCTCCAGCCTCTCCCACACCAGCTTGGCATCATTCCTGGCACAGCACTGGTACAGGCTGAGGAACCCATCCCCACCAGCCTCGGGGGACACCTCATAGCAGGGGTACACCGAGTCATCAGAGAAGATGCTGCTGCTGTCCGAGGGCTCCGAGGATCCTGAGGATGCCTCTTCCTCCTCCTCCTCCTCCTCCTCATAGTGCAGCTCCGGGTCAGAGGCATCCAGGCTGGCACTGGGAGCTGCAGCAGGTTCTGCTCCACTGCAGGCATCTGTCATCCGGCCCAGCCCTGCCCGGGTGGCCGCGGTAGCACTCGGGGCTGTCGCTGCCCTGTGCAGGCACAGAGGGGCTGTCAGCAGCTGGAATGGCACGGTTTGCCTCACATTCCCCGGGTTTCTCCCTGTCGATTTCTTCCCCACGTGTGTCAGCCGCCTCTCCCTCTCCCTCCCTCCGTCCCCCTCCATTTTGGTTCGGGTTTATTTTGGTTGGGTCCATTTTGGTTTGGCTCTGCTTTGGTTTGGGTCCATTTTGGTTCGGGTCTATTTTGGTTTGGCTCCATTTTCGTTTGGCTCCATTTTGGTTTGGGTTTATTTTGATTTGGGTCTCTTTTGGTTTGAGTCCGTTTTGGTTTGGGTCTGTTTTGATTTGGGTCCATTTTGGTTTGGCTCCATTTTAGTTAGGGTGTATTTGGGTTTGGAGCCATTTTGGTTTGGGTCCATTTTGGTTTGGCTCCATTTTGGTTTTGCTCTACTTTGGTTTGGCTCCATTTTGACAGACAGCCCCTCCCAGCACTGTCAGTCCATCCGGGAATTCCAGAAGTGACTGGCAAAATTCAAAAGGTGCTTTCCACCCCTGGAGGACATTGGGCCATCCAGGTCTCCTTTGTCCCTTTGTCCCTGCTTGGTGGCCCCCTGCCCCTTCCCTGCCCCTCTCCCCGGGGTTCAAAGGAACAGCAACCATGGGGTCAGGGAGTTCTGTTGGAGTTGTTGCTGGATTCAGGGGCCTGTGGGCCAGAATAAAGCTCTGGATCCAA
>NW_005054605.1:15183-15364 GCF_000277835.1 Geospiza fortis | reverse complement strand
CCAGGAATAAAGCTCTGGATCCAACCCCTCCATCAGAACCGACTCCTTTCCTTCACCATCGCCTTAAAGCTTCTCCAACAGAGGGAAACCTGAGCTCCTGCGTGCCTGGAATTGTCTCCAGTGCCCAGCTGCAGCATCCAGCTGGCCAAAGGCGTCTCTGGGGTGAAACCAGCACAGCTGC
>NW_005054605.1:12749-14671 GCF_000277835.1 Geospiza fortis | reverse complement strand
ATATAATATAATATAATATAATATAATATAATATAATATAATATAATATAATATAATATAATATAATATAATATAATATAATATAATATAATATAATATAATATAATATAATATAATATAATATAATATAATATAATATAATATAATATAATATAATATAATATAATATAATATAATATAATTCACGCCATCACAATTAGAAGCTAATTATTTCTTGATTACAATACATTATAAGCGTTTCTTGGCATATCAGCTTTGGCCACACCATGGTGCAGATTCTTTAAATCTAGTTATCTAAAATTACCCCTCGTGGCTCCTAGTAAAATGTATCTTTCACAGTTCTGTTTCTCCAAAATATCTAATATTAATTGCCTCCACACCCTTACTCCAGAGTTTTCATCATCTGTGAGGATTTATTCCTCCACTACAGTTTGTAATTTCCAATCTCTGAATTTCATTAATGAGGAATTTAATTTAATTTAAATTTTCATCTCTGAATTTCATTAATGAGGAATTTATTCTTCTACTACAGTATGTAATTTTTAATTTCTCAATTCCATTAATGGGGAATTTATTCTTCTACTACAGTTTGAAATTTTCAATCTCTGAATTCCATTAATGAGGAATTTAATTTAATTTAATTTTTAATCTCTCAATTCTGTGAACGAGAAGTTTATTCTTCTACTACAGTTTGTAATTTGTAATCACTGAATTCCATTAATGAAGAATTTATTCTTCTGCTAGAATTTGTAATTTTCAATCTCTGAATTCCATTAATGAGGAATTTATTCCTCCACTACAGGTTTGTAATTTTCAATATCTCAATGCCACTAATGAGAAATTTAATTTAATTTAATTTTTAACCTCTGAATGCCATTTAATTTAATTTTTAACCCCCGAATGCAGCAGCTCCTGGCTCCCCCAGGACACAGAACCCTGGCAGCAGGGATCAAACCCTCTCACTTCTCAGCAGAAGCCGCCCATTAATTAATTAATTAGGAGGAAAGGAGGAAAACTCCAAATTCCACTAAACTTCCCCGCCCCTCAGATGCTCCCGAGCACGGAGGGAAATTCCTCTCACCTGGATCCTCCCTGGGGCCGCTCAGATCTTCCCCGCAGGTCCCTCCTCAGCTGGGCAGCATCCTGGCCACAACCAGGAGGAAAAACTCGCTGAGCATCCCTGGGATGTCCCCGTGTCCCCTCTGCAGGGAAAAACAGGTTTGTGCCCCGTGGCTGAGGTGGCTTTTTGGCACCAAAGCTGTGACAACCTGCACGTTGACGTGGGGCTCAGCGACCCGAGAGATCTTAAATTAAATTGTTGCTTTAAATGGCTGCATCCATCCTGAGCAGGATCAGGACGGGATTTAGTGTATTTATCTGAGGGAGCTGCTGGGAGCCCTGGGCTGTGTTTTTATATTTTTATACAGCCTGAGCAGCTCCACAGGCTCAGCTGAAACCCCCCCCAAAAATCTCCTTCCACCTGACTTTCTGGGCAGGTGAATTGGCTGAGCTGGTAATTCTGGGAATTCTGTGAACTGGCTGAGCAGATCACACTGTGAATTCTATGAATTGGCAGAGCAGATCACTCTGGGAATTCTGTGAATTGGCAGAGCAGATCACACTGGGAATTTCTGTGAATTGGCAGAGCAGGTAATTCTGGAAATTCTGTGAATTGGCTGAGCAGGTAATTCTGGGAATTCTGTGAATTGGCTGAGCAGATCACTCTGGGAATTCTGTGAATTGGCTGAACAGATCACACTGGGAATTTCTGTGAATTGGCTGAGCAGATCACTCTGGGAATTCTGTGAATTGGCAGAGCAGATCACACTGGGAATTTCTGTGAATTGGCAGAGCAGATCACTCTGGGAATTCTGTGAATTGGCTGAGCAGATCACTCTGGGAATTCTGTGAATTGGCTGAGC